>NC_142929.1:173096171-173171171 GCF_046866305.1 Octopus bimaculoides
TTTTGAGTGTGAAAGGCACCGACAAAAACATTTTATTTTCTCGGGGGTCTCTAAACACACAACCACTATCAACACAAGAATCAATACTAATATCATTAACAAACATAGGCGCAGGAGTGGCTGAGTGGTAAGTAGCTTGCTTACCAACCACATGGTTCTGGGTTCAGTCCCACTGCGTGACACCTTGGGCAAGTGTCTTCTACTATAGCCTTGGGCCGACCAAAGCCTTGTGAGTGGATTTGGTAGACGGAAACTGAAAGAAGCCCGTCGTATATATGTATATGTATATATATATATATGTGTGTGTTTGTGTTTCTGTGTTTGTCCCCCCAACATCGCTTGACAACCGATGCTGGTGTGTTTACATCTTCGTAACTTAGTGGTTCGGCAAAAGAGACCGATAGAATAAGTACTAGACTTACAAAGAATAAATCCTGGGTTCGGTTGATTTGCTCGACTAAAGGCGGCGCTCCAGCATGGCCACAGTCAAATGACTGAAAAAAGTAAAGGAGTAAACCCACACCAGCACTACCAACATCACAACTATCATCAATAACACAAATATTAACATCAACAACACTGTTAAAAGCCAAGAAACAAAAGAACCTCCAAAATAACAGCCAAATCTATTTCAAAACGAACCCCATCGTCTTCGAAAAAGATAGGCTGCGTAATGAAGATCTAGGTTCTTTATACATGGAGCAAATGGTGATGTCATGAAGGGAGTGTCTTCGAGTATATATGTTCCTAAAGTGTTTGAAACACGACTAAAACAGCATCACCAAAAACAGCACGGTAATCCATCGAGGAAAATGATTCAACGTGCCGGTCGACCTATTCGAAACGGCTACCAAATGGTCCAAGAAATATTACATCTTTAAACCAAAATGTAATCACATTGAATACCGTAGTGTTAGATATACTATGCCGGATTAAGTAGTCGGTGTTAGTCGCGTCTGGAGTGCTTTTAATCATAAAACATTTTGTTCCAGCGTTATCCGAGGCTGTAAAAGAAAAGCTATAGCAACAAGAGCTGTTAGGACAGAACCAGCAACATAGGTACATAACACACTCAGTACTTCCCACATAACCACCACAACAATCATCATCATCATCATCATCATCATCATCATCATCGTCATCGTCGTCGCCGTCGTCGTCGTCGTCGTCGTTGTCATCATTGTCGTGTGTGCAAAAACAGACATAAGTGGATGAAGAAAGAACAAGGCTGGAAAGAAGTTGCGGAGTAGGCAGACGTACCAGAGAACTGGTATAAGCATGTACCAAGTAAAGTTATGCATGAGGATGGAAAAGTAATGTTACTCTGCGAGGATGATTCTCGGACGGATCGTGTAATCGAACAACGTCGGCCGGATATTGTCATATTGAATAAGAGAGACGAATACTGTCAGATCATTGATGTAGCCATACCAAATGACATGAATGTTGTGAGTAAAGAGGTTGAAAAAATCACGAATTACTCCGAACTGAAAGTGGAAATCGCAAGACTGTATGGAACGCGAGAAGGTAATGTAAAAGTGATATCAGTGATGATCGGAGCGCTGGGATCGATCCCATTGAAACTTAAAGACTTCTTTAAGACAACAGGAAATCCCATGCAAGATTGATGTCTTGCAAAAAGCGGCTTTATTGGGCACAGCGCACATCTTAAAGAAAGTATTATCTGTCTGGGGTCCTTGTTGTGACTTGACAGATGACTAAAGACTCCGGTGCATTTTTACACACATTGTGTTACAAAGGAATAATAATAGGAATGAGCAAGTGTCCCCGCTGTGTCGCAAAGAATTCGGCTTTGATATAAGTATGGGATTCGGACTTGATTAATGTGCAAAGGCTACTTTCAAGGCAGGGAAGGTCATAAAGGCACAAAACATAGAACGTGCTACTACCACAGCTATACGAAACCTAGACCAAGCCGAAGTATACAAATATCTGGGGACCAATGAAGGTGATGGTATCCAGCACTCTAAAATGAAAGAGGAAAATTCACAAGGAATGCTATCGAAGGGTAAGAATGGTCCAAAATTCACAATTAGATGCTGTTAACAAAATTAATACGATTGATTCTTTGACCATACTAGTAACCACATATAGCTTCGGTATCAATAAGTGGAGTCTCACTGACATGCAGAATATGGATGGAAGGATCTGTAAAGTCTTTACAAGGTAGCAAATGCAAAGTCCAAAATCAGATGTAGACAGGATTTATCTCCCAAGAAAAATGGGTGGAAGAGGCCTGATACAGCTCGAACAATCCTTCAAATCAGCAATAATAGGCCTTGAAACGTATCTTATACAACAGATGGTGTGCTCTTACGAAATGCACTGAAGTATGAAGGTTCCAAGCAAGCTTCAGTCGTGAAGCGTAGTAAGAAATTTAAACGTCTCTTGGCCTACAAGTTAACAAGAGGAACGATCAAAGACACCCAAATACCTCTCCTGATATAGAAATTAACAATCAGAAGGAACAACGTGATCCAAATTGTGACAGATCTATCACTGATGTAAAAAAAAAACCCATCAAACAAACAGCAAAGAAGGCTTGCATGAATAATATCGAAGACAACTGGAAAGCCAAACTCCTGTTTGGAAAATACCCTGAGAGCCTGTCCAAGCCAGATATTGATCAAAATCTAACACACCAATCGCTACAAGGGACAGGTCTGAAAGGGGAAACAAGGTTTTGTTAATGCAGCGAAAGAGCAGATCTTACCTACTAGAAACTACCATGCAAACGTCCTTAAATATGGATCTCACACTACATGCATAATTTGCGGAAATTCACAGAGGTAATTGACCACTTTGTTTCTGGATGTCAAGTTCTCGCTGAAAAGGAGTACTTCATAAGACATGACAGACTAGTGAAGTACATCTACTGGAATCCTTGTAAATACTACAAAATTAAATCCCATGATTAATGGTACTGGCACCATCCAGAGGATGTAGTAAATGGTGAGGTCGTCACTATCCTTTGGAACTCTTCAATAGAAACAGATAGAAAATTGAGTCCAGTCGACCAGACATTGTGATCAAGGTCTACAACAGAGGAACTTGTCTGTTAATAGAAATGTCTGTTCCACAAGCTCAAAATGTCTCAAGAAAAGAATACGAAGAGCTTTCTCAATATAAAGATCGGTAAATCGAAAACACGAATATGTGGAAGCTTAGTCCTACGATAATACCAGTAATAATTGGTGCGTTGGAAATCATAAAGAAGGGAGCTGAGAAGTATATTAAGCAATTCCCTGGTAACTCCAATCTCCGTGAACAACAAAAGATAACGGAATTCTACCCCAGTATGTAATTTATCAACCTCGAGAGGATGACAGCAAAGTCGACCTGAACTCAGAACGTAGCGGCAGATGAAATACCGCTCAGAATTTCGCCCGGCGTGCTAACGATTCAGTCAGATCGCTGCTTTAATAATAATAATAATGATGATGATGATAACAATAATAATAATAATAATAATAATAATAATAATAATAATAATAATGATAATAATAATAAAGTCGCAGGAGCTGGAATTTTAGGTAAGTGTCAGTTAATTGAAATGGTCAGTGTACTTCAATGGCACTTTTTCGATCGGCTCCGGAGAAATGGAAGAGATTAATGAAAAACGGTGCGATTTCAATTATCAGATAAATCTGAACAGTAGACAAAATAATGTATCTTAATAGACGCTCTATCAATGCTGCAAACCTAGCGTACGTTTACAAGATAACTGGTTCTAATACGAGTACAGACTGTTTTATTAGCACCATTGTAGACGTAATCAGTTTTCTCGCAATATGTAGTACGAAAGAAAGAAAAAAAAAAGCTGCCTTCATCACAGTCTTTCATATCCATCTCAGTCACCGACAGTTCAAAGCAGAAACCCGCCTTATAACAACAACGAAACGACTCTATCACGCTAATGTTCTTTATTATCACCACTGCTACCAGCGCCAGCAATGCACGAATGCGACCACTTTATTTCCATCGTCTCCGGAAAACACGACAGTAAACATGACCACCAACACCACCACAACTAACAGCAACACCCACATCATTAGAACCAGCAACTCCTAGAACACCGGACTCAATCGAAGCTATCAACATCACAACCAGCATCATCGTCATCAGGAACAAAGGTGTCTTCAAAGACATCATAAATGCCACCTCCACTACCACAAGCACCGTTGACATCATCGCCATCATGAATACTGCCAACATCATGATCAGGATCATGATCATGGTCGTAATGATTGTCCTGCTTGTCATCATGATCATCTTCGTCATCGTCATCACCAACATCAACACCAACAACAATGAGCTATATCATGAAAGCCTTTATTTACTGTACATAGTGTGTTACTGCATTAAAATTAGGCCATATCAAAAACACACACAACATATAGAAAATAATCGCCACAAATTCGCGCGGTACTCAGACACACACACAGACATACATATATGCATGTAGGAGGTAATATGTATATACATGTGTGCATATATATGTATATGTCTGTGTATACATATATATATATATGTATGTATCTATATGAGTGTATATATATGTATGTATGTATGTGTATATATATATATATATATATATATATATATAAATAAATACATACATGTATGTATACATATATATGTATCTATGTGTGTGTATATATATATATATATATATATATATATATATATATATATATATATATATATATATATTGTTGAATTTCAGGACGGTCATTTTTTTGCCAAATAAGCAAACAGCCTATATATTCGTTTTTCACTCGTTCAGTACTGTTCTTATTCTAACTTATAAACAGACACTCGCACTTACACACACATACACACACATATTTATACGTATATATGTGAGTGTGTTGTGTGTGTGTGTGCGTGTGTATGTTAATGTATATGTGCATGTATAACAAAGATAGTATTGGTATTGGCACTAACTTCTAAGTTTCGACCAGCTAAGTTGTCAGCTGTATGTTTATCTTGGCTTTATATATTCTTTTTAAAGACATTATATAAAGAGAGAGAGAGAGAGAGAGAGAGAGAGAGAGAGAGAGAGAGAGAGAGAGAGAGAGAGAGAGAGCGTCTCTGTGTGTGTGTTTACAGTGGTATACAGATATCGTATAGTGAGAAAAAGGAGGCATTCAGAATTTTGTATAATTCATGCTTCGTTTTAATTTTTGTCATAAAGCGTTCGGTTAACGAAAGAAAGCGCTAATATAGAATTATCTAAAATTCAGGCTGCATCCTCTCTTTCACTCTCTCTCTCTGTCTCTTTCTCTCTCTCTCACTTTGTGTATATATATATATATATATATATATAGGGTAGCACATTTTTACAAATTTCACTACCAGTGGCCTAGCATGTATAAAAAGTCAATATAAAATAGTGTACATTTAAACACAAGAGAAATTACCTATTAAAGGCAATTTCTACACGCTAGGAGACTGTCAAAACGACCGAAAACCAAAAAATTTAATCAATTTCAAAGCGAATGAAAAAATAATAAACTTTTATTTGTTTGATAGCAATGGTTTCATACATATGCTGAAAACCAAACTTCTAAAGGAAGAATAAATACGAAGAAAGTAAACATTTGTGAAAAAGAAAAATAGAAATATTGGTTTCAGATTTTGGCACACGGCTAGAAATTTGCATCGACTCTAGTGTTCAACTGGTACTTTATTTCATCGACCCACAAATGATGAAAGAACAAGTCGACTTCAGCTGAATTTGAATTCAGAACTTATAGAGACAGACATAATATCACTAAGGATTTTACCCAACGCACTAACGATTCTGCCAGCGCGCAGCTCTTACAATAATGAAAATATTAAGGAAAAAATAAGAAACTACGTTACAAGGATTAACGTTTAGCTGAAATTGTATTTGGAGAGATACAAAGACAGGAAATTTTGAAGTCCTGGTATTCATCAGTTGTAACATTATATTTGCGTAACTAAGATTACACGTATCAATATTTGTTCTGATATGTGTGTGCATATATTTATGTGTTTATGTATATGTATATATATATATATATATATATATATATATATATATATATATATATATATATATATATATATATATATATATATATATATATATATATATATATATATATAGTTAAAAAAAACAATAACAAAAAAACAAAAAATCAACAAAGTGAGGACGTGATATGGATAGTATTATTGGACGCTCAGGAAAGGAAAGAGCGAGTGCATGACGTTTCGGGCGTAGCCCTTCGTCGGAAAGATGGAAAGTTCGGAGAATGGAAGAACGGAGAAAGAGGAAAATGGTACCGATGCCCACGAGGTTACATATATATATATATATATATATATATATATATATATATATATATCCTCTCAAAAATGAGTATCGGATAAAGTGAAACTATTTCAATCGTTATGTGAAGCTGTATGAAGTACCTCTCTCTTTAGGGTTTCTCTACACTTTTCCTGCAGCAGGCCACTATTACACAATAATCGCACTTAAAAAACTACAGGCGAAAAGTGATTCACAACAACACCCACAACATTGACAATGATAACAACAATAACATCAATCGAAACTGCAGCATTAGATCCATCAACCTCTATAAAATTATATCTGAAAAAATATAACTGGATGAAGCAAAGAAATTATATAAACAAAAACAGCAATAAATAGAACATTAGTAAAAACGAAATCTATCTATCTATCTATCTATCTATCTATCTATCTATCTATCTATCTATCTATCTATCTATTTACATACACACACACATATATGTATGCATGGATGTATACATATCTGTATGGATGTGTGTATTAAAAAAGCAGATACGAAAACAAATATGATGAAAATAATAAAAGCAAAGGCAAGAAGCATCAATACTGACAATAACAACCATCAAGAAGAACATTATGAACAGCAACAATAACTATATCAACCACACCAACAAAAACAAATAAAATATTGAACAAAGGCATCAGGCGTACTGCAATTGATTATTTTCTCTCCCTTCACAATAGTATTACACACAGTCGTAGGCATCCTTATATATGTAAGAAGGGTGGGTGCTTGCGCGTGTATGTGTACGTATATGCGTGTATTTATAATGCTTGTGTGTTTCTATGTCTGTGAATTATTGAATTATGCATGTGTATATATATATATATATGTGTGTGTGTGTGTGTGTGTGTGTGTGTGTGTGTGTGTGTGTGTATGTATTTATGTATGCATATATACATACATATGTATATGTATATACACGCATTCAGATTCATATTATTTTGGGTAAAAGGCGAGATAATTATTTGCATAATATTTATGATTCTCTTCTCCCACTTTTCTTTTGTTTGTTGCATTTTTTTTTTCAATTTTTCCACTTTGTTTTTTCTTTTCGTCTCTTGCTTTGATGTCATCCAGTTGGTCGATGACGAAAGCAAAAACGAAAACGGAACGATTGAGGTATTACATGAATGGAAATGTGGTAAAGGACGTGTGCAAATCCACCCAAATATGTGAAGACACTTACCCACCCTATTTTAGAACATTAGCTGACATTGTAGAAAATGAGGAAATGTAATTATCAGTGCATGCAACATTAATGTTCTAGGACAGAAAGCTAGAATGAATAATGCATGTGCTGATAAACACCTTAGCGTAGAAATTCGCTTGTTACAACAGATACAGAAACGAAGAAAGAAAATTAATAATGTCCTGTGTTATAGAAACAACGTTCGATGCGGGACAAACATGTCCGAGACATTTGAACCCTATTAGCATCGATTTTTACACCCCTACCCCCCTTCACAACAAATGCTTATTAAAAGCTTTTGTAATTTACATATTTCTCTGCCGACATAGTAATAGCCATTACAATATGATATATATGTTTGATTGAACACTATATACATACATATGCGTTCAAATAAGTATGTTTCACGCGCGCGCGGGCTCTCCCTCTCTCGCTGACTCTCTGTCTCTCTCTCTCTATTTCTCTGTGCGTATAGCTGTGCATATATGTATATACATATGCATGAGTATGTGGCATAGTTATATGTGTGTACGTGTATATTGATACTACGTATATATATATATATATATATATATATATATATATATATATATATATATATATATATATAAATATATCTTTTAGCTGTTTCACCCATTGGACTGTGGCACCGCCTCCAAGAAGCTTATTCAAATGAACCGACCCCAATATTTATATTTTTTTATACCTAGAGCTTATTCTATCAATCTTTAGCTAAATTCAGGACTTTAAAACACCAATACTGGTTCTCAATCGAAAACACGCAGACACGAATACACACACACGCACTCGCGCGGACACACACATGCAAATATGTGCACATATAAGTACACATATACACGTGCACACACACACATACACACACACAGTGGGTGTCTTTCGGTTTCTATTCAGCAAATAAATTCACGTCTTTTGTCGGTACGAGGCTATTGTTGAAGACACTTGCACAAAGTGGGAATGAACCCGGAACCTTGTGATTGTGAAGCAAACATCTTACAACACAGTCACGACTGTATGGTAAGAAGTATATCTATATATGTATATGTGTGTATGTATTTATGCATATATTTTCTTTAATTTATTTGGAGTAAATTAGAGGTACTTTATGTCACGTACCTTAAAACTATGACAGACAAAGTCAACCCGATAGAATATATATGACTGTACCAAAAGGACAGCGTTAATTTTCTTCTATGTTATCGATACTGACTTCTGATTAGGCACAAACCCAGGTATTTTGAGCAATTGTATTCACAGCATTTTTAGCCAATGGTACTTTATCCTGTCGACCCCAAAAGGTTTCGTAGCAAAGTTGACCTCGGTGAAAATAGAGCAGAAGTCGTAAAAAGCTGAAAGTAATACAACAAAGAAATTTTTAGCGCTTCTAATGATATCGTCAGATGCTACTACTGCTGCTGCTGCTGCTGCCGCTGTACCTCCCTGTCCTCCTCCACCTCCACCACCTCCTCCCACTGCGTTCCCCTCACCTTGGGCAAGTGTCTCTACTATAGCCTCGGGCCGATTAAAGCTTTGTTAGTGGATTTGGTAGATGGAAACTGAAAGAAGCATGTCTTATATATATATATATATATATATATATATATATATATATATATATATATATATATATATATATATATATATATATATATATATATATATATAATTATGTGTATTTCTTCTATCTTAATGAATAAAAATTCTTCTGATAGAATAAATGGGTTAATAGAAACCAATGTAGCAAAGAACACAAAATAACTGTGGTTAGCTCCTGTTTTTAAGGCATTTTGGGTATTTGAGTATATTTAAGAATTTAAGGATTGGAGAAAACGGATGTTATAATTGCATACTTTGTTCCTACATATGTTTCAAAGGATTACAACCTGTGTGATCCATAGGGATCTTTGATATTAAAATTGTAACCTTCTCATCAGGGAAAGCATGGGAATCATCTTAAACGTAAGACATTATGACCGATTATGAAAACAATAGATAGATAAGGTTATGACTTGATTCATTTGAAAAAAACCGTTAGAGAATTGGACGCTGCCGGATAGTGGGTTGGACAACACATACCAATCAATGTGTAAGAGCGTACATGCATACAAAAATACACATACACAAACACACACATATACATGCATACTGATACACACACACACACACATATACATGCATACTGATACACACACACACACACACATATACATGCATATATGTGCAAATACACACACATACACATGTGCACCCGTATATACATATGTATACATATATATACACATATACACACACACACACACATATATACATATACATACACACCTGTATATATACACACACTCATACGTCCACATTTATACACATGCACATACGTGCCTACGCATATACAAATATACACATGTGTGCGTGTCCCCAAATACACATATGTATCAATCTACATATACACACATGTATAAATAGAAATATATTCATGCACATACACATAGCTATACATCTACGCCTATTACCTAATCAAATAAACAGATTCGTATATACATATACATACATGAATACATACGCAAACACACGTATACACATACATACATACACACAAATACATATACATATACATATATACATATATACATATATATATACACATATATATATGTGAGTACATATAAAAGAAAAATAACTCAAGTGTTTTATATATACATACATACACACACCCACATACATACATCCACATATCCATATATGTGTGTGTGTGCATGCATACATATACACACACATACATGTACATACATGAGAAGGTTACAATTTTAATATCAAAGATCCTTATGGATCACACAGGTTGTAATCCTTTAAACATATGTAGGAATAAAGTATGCAATTATAACATGCGTTTTTTCCAATCCTTAAATTCTTATATACATATATATATATATATATATATATATAATACATATAGCTATGTATGTATGTATGTACGTATGTATATATGTATGTATATGTTTGTGTGTCTGTGTTTGTCTCACCGTCATCGCTTGACAACCAATGCTGGTGTGTTTACGTCTCCGTAACTTAGCGGTTCGGCAAAAACAAATGATAGAATAAGTACTAGGCTTACAAGGAGTAAATCCTAGGGTCTATTAGCTCGATTAAAGGTGGTGCTCCAGCATGGCCCAGTCAAATAAATCAATAGAAGAATAATAATAAGAGTAGTAGTAGTAGTAGTAGTAGTAGTAGTAGTAGTAGTAGTAGTAGTAGTAGTAGTAGTAGTAGTGGTAGTTTTTATGCAATTACTTTAGAACAATATTAAATTTCGTTTCTCATCATTCTGAAACCAAAATTTACAGGATTCAATTTTGAGATGATAAAGCAACACCATAGCCTGCAAAATATAAAACCTGAATCAGTACTAGCAACTCGCAAAGATAACATCATGCTCACAACTAGAAGCTACAACATCATACCAGCAAATCGAAATCAAAACCTGATTTAACTCCGACCATTACAATTTTATATAAGGATTCGATTTCTCTTCAAAACGATTTTCTTGACAAAAGAATGTTAGTTCCTAAATTTGTACTTTAAAACTGGGGTCTAAGTACTCCATTAACAGTAAAATATTTATCTTTACAATTATCTGGACACATCGATCCTATCTTCTGGTTTGACTCAGTTAGCTGACATCACTACATCTCCCTTGATCAGTACGAACATCATATTTTCTCATTTAACTTCTCTTTGTTATAGAAATACAATCTCAAATAGTCAGTATTCTTCAGTAAATATTTTGTGACAGATATAAAAGTAACTACAGTATGCAGACGCTTGATTAATCAACAGGAAAGTTAAACATAACTGAATTACGTTATCTTGATTTAGATATTATAGATATTAAGTCATAAATTCTGCGAATCCAAGCTCATTAAACTATTTGAAAACTTACCTGCGAGAGACTAGCTAACCATCCTTCGAAATATCTTTTTCTATACCCTTCTTAACGGTAGAAAACTAGATCCATGGTTTCATGAATGTTCTGAAAGATTTACTATATTTATGTACAAGTGAAATCCGTCAAAACGTTCTAAATTATCGAGCCAGCAGAAAATTATATTTCCGTTCCTTTCATCATTGGACTTGTCTCTTGGAATTATCATTTTCTGAACGTTCTAAAGAAATAGCTATATTAAGTAACTGGAACTACTGAATCTACGACAAATTATCATATTTCATTTAGGAAGCCAACAGTAAGCAAGATGAATATTTCGTCTGACTTTTGTAAGATTTCGTGTATTTTGTACTAGTAGACAGTTATTTTGATAAATGCTTGATGAGCTACCACTTACAACAAAAAGTGAAACCCAGCAGAAGAACATAATACAATATTATTCCTAAATCAAAGGCTTTAATTTAATATTTCCTACAACTATGTGAGAGACTTGGATCGATTACACCACGAAATTATATCTTGGTTTCATTTAACCCTAATTTCTGATACGTATCCGCCACATATTTGTGTGTAAAGAAAATAACAGTGATTATGAAGAGAAAAATACAAAAAAAAAAAAATAATAATAAGTCCATTGTGGATAATAAATCTATTGGATTATATTTTCAAATGTTATGACAAAAAGAACCGATTCTTCAGCGTATAACGCTAATGTATTGTAAAGCTTTGTGCACATTGAACAACGAAAAGAAAAACAAATAAGTAAAGCTATACAAATAAAATTCAAGTGTAAAAAAAGAACAATAGCGTCAACAAGGTAAGGACAACATTGGTCAATAAGTATTGTTATAGCGTGTCCGGATCAATTAGGTACTGCTAATTTACGTTAAACAATCTCTCTCTCTCTATCTCTGTATCTATCTCTCATACACTAAATAAATAAATGAATAAACAAATAAGTAATTATATATATATATATATATATATATATATATATACATACATAATGTTGATTTCTAACATACGAACAAAAGCCATAACTTGTTGGGAAGTGGGAGTGTAAATTAAATGCTTCATACTACATAGCCAATATCTACACATTGCCCGCTGATGGTAAAAAGATATATTTGATCTCAGGGTGTTTTCAGCTCAGAATGTATATGGGCATAACGAAATACTGCATCGTGTTTTGTCTATTGTTTTCCCATTATGACACCTCTCTATCGTAACACCGAATAATAATAATAATAATAATAATAATAATAATAATAATAATAATAATAATAATAATAATAATAATAATAATAATAATAATAATAATAATAATAATAATAAAAATACAAAGACCTGGAAATAGAGGTAACTCGAATGTGGAATCTAAAAACAGAAACAATTCCTATCATAGTAGGTGCCTTAGGTATAATTAAAAAAATATTCAGACAAATACATAACAAAAACACCAGGACTTACAAATATATATAACATACAGAAAATTGCACTACTGGGCACTGCACACATCCTACGCAAAACACTTTCAATACAGTAACCATAAGAGCATCACTGCAAACCACAGCATATACCCAAGGCACACAGAGCTGCGCTCGGTAGTGAAGTGAAAGCACGTTATAAAAATAAAACCACTGAACAATAATAATAATAATAATAATAATAATAATGATAATAATAATAATAATAATAATAATAATAATAATAATAATAATAATAATAATAATAATAATAATAATAATAATAAAACAGCGTAGCATGGTATGTAAAAATGCCACAGACCACTATTATTGGAAATAAGAAGGTCCGGCTTGTGTACGATGGAAGATTGCGAAGATAAAACACCGTACAAGCAATTGAGAATGGATGAAACTGAAAATAGGTGGACAAAGAAAAGAAGGCATGGACAATTTCATAGGGATGCTGAAGATAAGACCGACAGAGAAAAAGATGGCTATGGATAAATAAAAGTGATTTAAAACCGGAAACGGAGGTTCTAATCTGTGCTGCCCAAGAGTAAGTACTAGGTACGAATTACATCAAATATAGAATAGACCACACATCAGAAAGTGATAAGTGCAGAATTTGTGGACAAAATGGTGAAACCGTATGGCATATTACCAGTCAATGTACGCCACTATCTCAGAAAGAATATAAGAGACGTCATGACAATATAGCAAGGATTGTCCATTAGACACTTTGCATCAATTACGGACTTGACACAGCAAACAAGTGGTACGAACATAAACCCGAAGGCATCATCGAAAATGATAATGCAAAGATCCTAGGGGATTTTTCGATTCAGTACGACCATGACATAGAGAATAGGAAGTCAGACATAGTTTTAATTGAGAAAGAAAGCAAACGATGCTTGATCATAGATATGGCATGCCCAGCTGACAACAAAGTTTGCGATAAAGAAGAAAGAAAAGTCGATAGGTTAGCTTGGGAGGTTAAGAAGTTATGATCGATGAAAAGGTGGTAGTAGTACCAATAATCGTCGGGGCCCTGGGAACAGTGAGCAAAAATCGTGAGAAGTACATGGAACAAATAGGGGCTGCAATAAGGGTGGAGCTCTTGCAGAAAATAGCACTACTTGGAATAGCTCGAATACGCCGGTTTGTGCTCGAAAAATACTTCACTTAGTTCACTGTTAGTGGACAGCTGAACCTGTGCCAAGACAATAAATAATAATAATAACATTAATAATAATAATGATGGTGATGATGATGATGATAATAATAATAATAATAATAATAATGATAATAATAATAGTAGAAAACACCCGCCCTAGTTGCTACAGAATGGGACTGAATCCGGTACCGTATGGTTCGAAAGCAAACGTCTTACCGCACAACCACGCCTATATGTGTTTATGTCTGTATATATATATATATATATATATATATATATATATATATATATATATAGAGAGAGAGAGAGAGAGAGAGAGAGAGAGATGTATATATATATATATATATATATATATATATATGTAGGCATACATATATACATGCACACATACATTGTATGCGTGTGCTGGTTCAAAGCACTATCGATATACGTGAGTGAAACTCTTTCATGAAACGAGCTAGACATGTCCCTTTTTTTACTATGATAATTTATTCGTTATTTTCATGATGCTGACAACGGTATCCATGGTAGTGGTGGTGGCGTTAATGGTGAGTTACGTGAAGTTCATGATGATGTTGATGATTAATTTTTTCATAGAGCATTTTATTATTCGTTTGGAGTTGAATAATATACGCTATTAGGTAAGAAGTAATAATTATCATTATTCCCATTACCACTACCAACACCTTCACTGCTGTTACTACTACTACTACTACTACTACTACTACTACTACTACTACTACTACTACTAAATACCTTATGAATTCCACTGTTAATCAATGAATCCGTGAAGCGATGATAATCAGGCATGCATAAAAAAGTGCAAACGTTTAACTTTCACCCTCCCTCTGTTTCTTTTTCTCTTTTCTTTCCTCTCTCTCACTTTCTCTACTTCCTCTCTCTCTAACCCTTTCTTTCTCTCTCTCTCTCTACTTCTATCTATCTATCTATCTATCTATCTATCTATCTATCTATCTATCTATCGCCCTTTTTCTTCTTCCCTCTATGTATATCAAACAAGATTCATCCGTCCGCGTAATGTTCGCATATGGTGAAGCAATGAATGAAACAATAGCGGCGGCATAGGAAAGTATGTTTGTCGCTTTTGAATCAATGACTTATTTGTGTGAAGCCAGATTCATATGCTTTTCAAATTCTCGGTAAATAATTCAAGGTGTTCAGTTGTTTAGTTATTAATGCCTATGTCTGTGTAATTTTCTCCTTTTTTTTTCCTGTCTCTGTCTGTAAATCTTTCTCCTCTTTACTCATTCATATCCTATTTTTCGTTCATTTTTTACTTTTTCCTCATTCTGTCTCACCCACTCGTACATAAACACATATAATTTCTAATATTGGCACAAGCCAACATTAAAGGGATTACAGTATGGTCAAAACAGCGGTGTATCTTTTGTACTAATTTTAGCTAGTCACAAATTTAGAGGTGTACGTTTGTGTATATATTTGTAAACACACACTCACACATGTACACATATGCACATACACATGCACACACAAAAGTATATGCATATTTTCATATACAGGATCTACATGGTGAGCGTTGCCTATTTTGGTAAAGTGACTCTTCCTGTATACAATGGTACTTGTCAAAATAGTCTTCATTACAATCGATGCTTCTGTGCCATCGTTAAATCCATCTCATGAATTCGCTTTGAAAAATTTTATTGTGTACTGTTGCTACTTTCACTTCATTATTTTTTATAGGACTGAGAAGATGGACGTCGGACGTTACCATATTCCAGCTCTACAGTGGATTGAGAACTACTAGCTAACCTAAATAGCTGATTACTTTATTTGTTGCCAAAAGTGTGTACGATTATGTATTATCATGATGAATGTGAACCATTTTTAACACTTTTTCACTCTCTTCCTTCTAATAGCGTCCGTGACATTTTTTAGCGCCTCAATGTACCATATGCTGGTCACGGTGTAGCCATGTACTAGAAAATCAAAGCGAATAACGTCGTCAGTATATTAAACTCAGTCACAATGACTTCCTATGCCGATTGCTGACTCTTGAACATTTTGGCCCACCCACGTTTCATCAAGTGTTACCATATCATGAAAAAAGTTGTCGTTATTGGCTTCAACCTCTTTCTCTAGATCAGACCAGATGTCCATTCATTCTTCCTTCAAATCGAGTGTCAACTGCCAAGCAATCCACATTGCTTGCACTTTCTGATGTCCAAAGTCTCCTATCATCTTCTACAATGCATTGTGATCACAGTACATACATTTATGCAGCAAGCTTTGGAGTTCTGGCTCGTCTGTTTGATCAGATCTGTTCTTCTGTGGGATTCCTATCATTAGTCGCAGTTCATAATCATCCACCGTGTTGTTTTAGTTAAATGCTGGCCTTTCCGCGGTTAGAATTCTTCATCCACCTCTGCGCATTACTTTTTCGATGGTGTCATCTCTGTATAAACAACCTCTAGCCTTCTGCGGATGTCGGATTCCCTGCATCCCTTCCTTCCTCAAGAACTCAATTAATGACACATTTCTTCTAGTTGGAATCCATTCTTTGTATACAACGAAGAAGAGCAAGAAGAGTTACAACAGACAAGTAGTTACTGTATCAAAATGTGCAGTCCGAACCACCTATGTCAGATAATAAAAAGTTAGCCGACTTCTGCATAACTTTGATAGAGCTCCATGTATGTGCTTTTGGTTTTGTGTCTGTGTGTCTATCTTTCTATTTATCTTCCAGTCTATTTATTTGACTATCTTTACATGGTTCAATCTGCTATCATTAAAATAGGTTATCTCGAATCCATCTCTCTCTTTATATTTGTGTGCATGTGCGTGTATTGTTTATGTAATTATGTATAAATGGATAGATATAGATACTTATATGAGAGAGAGAGAGAGAGAGAAAGAGAAGGTAGAGAGAGAGAGAGGGGCATTGAGATAGTTAGATACACAATTATGTACCGTCGAGTATTACTCATGCCGACATGTTTGCAACACATGTTATATATTTAAAATACATTAATCTCTTACGTTTTGAAAAATAAATAGATAAATTGAAAATGGACATTAGAGTTACTAATACGAAATACTTTAAACAAGAAAATAAAAAAGATATTAATAATACAAATTGAAAGCATAGAGAAAAATATTTGTTTTTGCCTTCTTTATTCATTAATTCAAGCGACCTTACCACAGTTGTTTTCAATAAGAATTATTTTATAGAGTAAAAGTGTGTGGCTTATATTTTCTATTCTTGCCCTGGGCGATATTGTAGTTTTATCATCACTACATATAGCTATGACAACGTTAGAGAGTGTTACTATTGTGCTATATTTGTTTCGTTTGCTTATTCATTTGATTGCAATGTTAATATTTTTGCCTCTTTCTTGTCTTAAAAAGATATGTCTTTACGGCAGAGACTGCGTATTTCTTCAATGCAAGCAAATAAAAGAACAACGTGCAAAGTCAAAGAATAAACTGGATGTGAAAATCCAACAATGTTACATAATGGGTATGTTACTTGCTATGAAAGATTGCGATCCAAATTCAATTTTAGGTTTTGTTATTTTACCTAGTACCTTATCGCTGTTGATCAAATATGCAGAAATCAAATCTCGATTCAGCTAATGAATAGAACTGATACACCAGAAAGACGTTCTTCATTATGGTCGTTCGATATACAAGAAAGAGCAGCAAACTCAAATCATACATCGTCATAGACTGAAAGAGAGAGAGAGAGAGAGAGAGAGAGACAGACAGACAGAGAAAGAGAGAGAGAGAAAGAGAGGAAGAAAGAAAGACAGAGTGTGAGACAATGAGAGAGGGAGAGAAATATGCATTGTATAAAACGTTTCTACATAGCTTTTGCTTCAAAATAAATGATTAGATAATCGCAACTGAACCGTCTTTGATCATAAATTCGTTCAGAGCTGAACTTGGCTTCAAGAACATTAGCAACAACAATAGCGACGACGACTAACCAGCTTTAATTACACGTTTTTGCCTGAACGATCCTCGTCAGAACATAAGTCAAACAATGAACTAGTAGTTATAATTCAAGTATATACCTACACACACATACACACGTACGTGTATATATATATATATATATGATTAAATTGTGTGCTTGTGCTAAGATGAAAAAAAATCATGTATATATATATAATCATATATATATATATATATATATATATATATATATATATATATATATATATATATATGTGTGTGTATGTATATATATATATATATATATATATATATATATATATATTTGTATATATATATTATGTAACATGGAGTTGCTGTGAGAGATTTTCTTCTTTTTTCATCTTAGCACAAGTATACAAATTTTAAGGGGGTAAATGAGTAAAATTCGTCTACTTGAATTCTTTTACTGTCCGTATATAAAATTTACAATTTTTATGCCAACTCATGTTATTTTTACGTGTTTTAGTCGTCGGCAATGCCCTTGTTGGCACAATGTATTCTAGGATATTGTAGATTAAATCGGTCCCGGGAAATTAAAATACAAAATAGACTATATGGGATTTAAAATAAAAATCGAGAGGAACGTAACCAAATTTCTCAAGCTATTTTGTGCCACATTCTAACATCTCGTGCTATTAATCAGTCTAGGGCATCAACAAAAAAAACACAGAAACTACTATAATTACAATACCATCATTCATACATTCGATGATATCGGAAGAAATCACTTTGTTCTCTGTACTAAGATCAGACTAAGACTGACCGGTATAGCATCAAGAAATCAAAGGTCCTACAGCTTGGTAAGATGTGGATGATGGTCACAACTAGAACTACAAATATATGGTCAAAGATGATTGTGCACATCAGCAGAAGACACACCGACAGAAACCATAAAATAGAGAGTTAAGTATTATATTTAAAGCATGCCTACTATTGAAAGGTTTGATGATGAGCTTTTGCTTGAGATGAAATGTCTTTATAGACATATTATGCTACAAAGACGATTTATATCGAAACGAAGAAAACAACGTCCTAGCAGTTACTCGCAGAAACATCAATCTCATAGTATATCTGCCATTATGCCTTGTGAATGAGGGTTACACTGCCGTATCATTCCTACGGAAAATTTGCACCTTTCGATATATGGAGCACAGAATACAACACTAGAGTATCATGATTTTCAATAGTGTATACAAGTCAGGTATTTTTGGTTGTGTATTCTATTTTAATGTTGATTAAATTGCATACAACGAGTTTTATTCAGTTCGCCAATATCAATGAATGTATGGTTCATTTCTATTCATATAACAAAATTGAAAAAGTTGGTGTTGTCATGAGAAAACTGAGTGCATGCAAGGGGCAAGAATGCTAAAATACGTCTGACTGTTTTGTGAGTCACTGGTGAGACGATTTTCAACTCTTTTCGATGTATGTTGTATTTTAACACATATCTGTAAAAGGATGTTCTTTCAGTACTATGCCTTTCAACTGTGTATATACGTTAAGTGTGATATAACAATGGCGCTATGTATATCTGTGTGTGTGTGTCTCAATGTTGGATATTTTTTGTGGCTCCATTCCCAAACTCGTCCTTGCATTATGATGTGTATACATTCAAACTTCCCGAATACATTTTGTAACACGTTTTGATCAAGTAACTCTCACTGTGAAGAGAATAAATTTTATTAGTATTGCTGTTATTTAGTTTCGCCTGTTAACAAGTTTGGATTTCCTAGTCTTTGTCACTCTTCAATTTCACAGACTCCTTAAAGAGTTTTGACTCGTTGTAGGCGTAGCAAAAGGCTCTCTGTCTCGAGGCACTGGGAAGGCAGACAGATTACGACAAACACCAACTAAAATATCAACATCTGCTGATTCAGAAGACTGCTGGTTCAATAGTGTCCCACCTCGAATAGAAACCTTGCAAATTCCGAAGGATATCATCGCATTCTCGGTCAAAGTAGCGAACCATGCAGAATCATCCTTTTATCATTACTGCATCTACTTAAAAATGAAGAGAAGCTAAAGGAGGGGAGTGAAGCGAGGCAGACCGTTGAGAACTAAACTACGAGATAAAAGAAGCAGAAGTTCGACGTGAGAAAATAAAAGGTGTGCAAACACAAGAAGGAAACTGCATTCAACAGAATTTCAACTTTACGAGTGAGAAAAATGAAAACGGACTGTATAAAAAGAAAGAGCGAGGGCTAATAAACAGTCAACTTCCCCACCACAACCATTAATGTTCACCTTATGTCCTAATTTGAACTCTATAATTTGGAATCTATATTAATTGTCTCAACTGAGTTCAAATTCCGCTGAGGTTGACTTTGCAATTCATCTTACGCGATAATTTAAGTACCGATCGAACACTGGGGTCGATATAATCAACTTACCCTTCCCTACATTTGATGACATTGTGCCAAAATTTGAAACCAATATTAATACTTTCAATCATTAAATCATTTATAATTGTCATCAATGCAATAGATTTTCACAATCGTTAGAGCATCGGATTAACTAAATCGCAGTATCTGTTCCAGATCTTTCGAATTTTGAGCTTAATCTCACCGTGACCAACTTTGACTCTCATCCTTCTGTAGCAAAAACAAAAAACAAAACAAAGATACAAGTTTGGGGTGGTATACTGGTCGTAGTGCTGAAGCATTTGACAGTATGTCTTAAGGTATTCTTTCAGGCTCTTTGTGTTCTTAGTCTACCTGTTGCAACATTGATAACAATCTGAATTGACTCTTGTTTTTCCATTGAGCAGCATCATTGGCATAGAGAAGGAACAGTTATAGCATGGGTAACAGTAAGTCTTCCATAATGAAATAACGGTGCACTACATCAGACTTTCCAAATATTGACAAATAGTTAACTGTAACTAACATAAGCCTTCAGAATCATCATGAGAGTAACTGTCATCATTGCCAATCTACTGTGTCGTCATTATCAAACTACTTTTAGTGGGTATGTCTATATAGTCGTTCGAACTGCTAGAAATAACAAGTCATAATCCCAGCTAAGCTTTCTTATAAAGATTAAGACATCTTGAATAACATTTTCTACTATCAGATAAGCAAAAAATTAGGGATTAATTACAGTTGACTTAGAACTAAATGACAAGAACAAAGATAATCATTGTGACCTATTTCATTTATTACGGTTTACACAGTAATTATTCTCTATTCTCACATCATTATAACTACCACCCCGCCATCATCATCATCGTTATCGTCCCCATCAAAAACACCGCCGGCATTATTGCCGCTGTGGCCACTCCGCCTCACCCATAGTACTACTACTACTACTACTACTACTACTACTACTACTGGTTCTAACCGCTTATTTCCCGTGTGCTGTCGCGATTCAAAGACGTTGTGTCGATCAATGCTAGCCAAATCGAGCAACGCTCACTTTTCCAAAAGACAATGAATAACGAAAAAACAATTAACTTGGAAAGTGTACAAAAAAAATGGGTCGATAATTAGCTTGCTAATGACTTTAACTCCCAGGAATATCCATTAATATTCTGCATATTATTTGACGATAGAAGCGCTCGTGGGAAAAACTAAATAAATTGTTAGTAATATTAGTATGAGTGTTGATAGAATTTTTGGAGTACCGGACTAAATTTTTGGTTGAAAGATTATGTTTCTATGAATTTTGACTTGAAACCATACAGATGACGACTTTGCCTTTGTCTTTTTTTTTTTTTTCGAGCTACATAAAATGAATGCGAGTCATAATGGAGTATACCCTACACACAAACTTTCATTGAAAATACGTGGTTTCGTTCCTTATTTCAGAAATAATTCTCTAACAGCAAGATCGCAATCGATGGGACAATACTATAGGATATAGCTCAGTCAAACTTTTCGAGAAGGGAACCGCATGACATACGGCTGGTCACTAGGTGGGCCACACTACTAGAATATTCAAGGTAAATTTTCGTTGGGCATGTCATTCTGACGGTCCAGCGGGTGCACTATTCTCATGACTGCTTTAGTCCCTTACCTTACGTGTCTGTCTAAAATTTGCTGATGAGAAACTATACTTGTTTAGTTCCAGGTCAACCATAATTGAACAGCCGTATGATTGCAGGCATTCAAACCATAATCATTCATTTATGTAGATTAATACGCACAAACAAGTATATGGCTAGATAGATTATATAGGACCACGCTATCCTTTCTACCTTCCTCTAAGGCAGTAAGATTTATCTAAGGTGATACATTTGCTATTTCTAGTGTATCAAGTGATTGCGTAGAGGCTCCCGCGATGCCTTGCCTGTCTCGGTGTCTCGTATTTCACGAATATATAATTGGTACCAGCCAAAACCTAACGTCAGTTTAATTGACACACCCCTTAAACAATTTCGTGGTCTTATTACTATGTTAAAAGCGACTAATGGTATTAGATGATTTTCTCTCATATTTTACTTGGGAAAATTCCACATGGAAGACATGTAGCTAAGTGCAAGCTGACATACTAAAATAGGTGAGTTACGGATATCTTTTTTTTTGTCAACTTAAATTGTAACTCTATGAATAAGGAGATCATTAGCGTTCATGAAAAGTGATCTTAAATGCGATAAGGTAGAGAACTGACCAAATTTAATTGATCGAAAATTAAATGTGAGTATATAGGTGAGAAGTAGGAAGTTTGATATTTCGCGTATATGCCGAACAATTCATGAGGTTACCTCTGCAGTACTTGTACTCAGAACGTAAAGAACTGGAACAAATATCGCAGAGCCTTATGTCTATCATTAACTATTCTGTCAGATTCCCGCCTTGTATTAGGATGAGAAATAAAAACTACAACCTTTGCATACATAGTAAAAGGAAGAAGGTACATGAACTTCTCATATTTATAAACAGACAGATACCCACAGGTACGCCCTCATACAGAGAGGCACACACAAACACAGACACACACACCATCACAAATACTGTGACACGATCAAACGCACAAATGATATTATTATAGGTACAACAACACTAACTACGAAACAATTACACCATCAATAATGATATAATAAAAGAAACAACAGTACAACGACAACAACAAAAAGAAACAACAACAAAAGAAACAACAACAACCTGGTTTATCCTCTCCGCTGCGACTGAGATAAATTCCCACTTCCTATTCCAAATTTAGTACCGCACCAAAAGAAAAGGTGAAAGTCCGGTTCTTTGCAAAATATATGAACCGAATTGTTTACGAAGAAACATTTGGAAATTTACCAAAAACCATAAGAACCGAAAGCCTTTTGGCTTGTTTGTTTGTTTGTTTGTTTGTGCTGGTGTTTTTGTTGTTGCTATTTTATGTAGTATTATCGTTATTGCTGTTATTGTTGTTAAGTTTTATTATCATTTTTATTGTGGTTTATTTTTTAAAGTTTTTGTTTCGGTTGGTAATGTGAAAGTTATTTATGGTTAAACTCGCAGACATTTTGGTGGCGAGGGATGCTATCAAATTTCTACTTATATTTTAATTTGTATGTTTTTATCGTTCTCCGTTTTAGTTGTTGTTGCTGTTGTTGCTGCTGCTGCTGTTGTTGTTGTTGTTGTTGTTGTTGTTGTTGTTGTTGTTGTTGTTGGTGTTGTTGATGATGATGTTGTTGTTGCAATTGTTGTGGTTGTTGTTGCTGTTATCGTTTTAGCTGCTGTTTAAAATATAATCTTTTTTGTTCTTTTACTTCGATATGTTTGTTGTTGAAATACGCAATGTATGATTTTATTTTATTTTATATATAATTTCTTCTGAATGTTTGTTTGTGTATGTATGTTTGGCTACCCGCAAGTGTGTGTACATCAGACAAAGAGAGAGAAAGAGAAAGCGGTAGCGCTGGTGACAGGATCGTTGGTATGTTTCAAATATAATAATTTCTGTGTTAGCCATAAAGAAAAAAAAACAAAAAAACTTCATAGTTCCTTATGAATTTACTTCAGAGTAATTGTAGAGGAAAGATCATCTCTGACGGGATCTCAGATCAGAAGAAAAAGAAAGCTGAAATATTTTATAGTTCTGATTGATCGAGTTTAGCCGAGTCTCAAACAACAAGAACAACTATAAAGTTTATCACTGTTTTACAATCTTATACACGTTAAATACTTGATAATATACCGTTCTAATATGAACCTGGTTATAGTTACATTTGCTGAATATACTTTTCTTTTTAATCATTAGCTGGCCAGAAGGAAATCATTGCCATGGTCGACCCTGGTTTCCGAAGTCTGGTGAGATCCATAACATTCAATTTTGCCGACTGCAAAAAGAAAAAAAAAAGTGTGAGTACATCACACATTTAGTGTGAGGTTAAGGCGTTGAGCACTATGTAAGTGGAGAGACGGTGGTAGGAGTCAGAATTGCTTGAATGGAAGTCAAACAATAACCGTCAACTATGAGAACAAAGGACCCCGGCAACACCGGTATTTTAGACATACAGAGAGAAAGAAAGAAGGGGACAGACAGGTACAGAAAGTGAGAACGGTGAGTACGCATGTGGGGAAAACGTTGGAGTGTCTTGTAGGTTGAATTTATACTAAGTATTTGAGTTGTTCTAGAAGTGAGATGCCCATTCTGGGCATCATCTGAGCGTTATACAGGTTAGTGGCTGTTGGGATTTGAATTATTTTCGAAAATCAAAACGAAAGGTCTGATATTGTGATGCTATGCAGAGCATCATGAGAAGTGATCTATTGATTATATTATCAGGTATTTGAAGCGATATGAGGGTTCTGGTTGCGTATTCTTCACCTTTAGGAGGAAGAAATATGTGTAATAATGATTGCTTCTTAAGTGTGGTGATCGTATCTTTTACTTGTTGAGACTCTATCAGAGATAGTTTGCTCGGTTCATGAAATCAGTGAAAATTTCGAGTGAGGTATCTGGACTGTATATGATTGTTACTTCATTACAGAAGGCCAGTATCATCTAGGTAGATGTCAGCGCAAGCATAACCGCGCTTTCTGGGAGGGAGAGTGCGAGGGATAAGATTAAACCGTGTGAAACGCGTGAATAGACTGAGTGTGAGTCAGGAACCATTTGAGGCGACAAGGTGATTAGACACAGAAAAAATGTGTTTAAGAGAACTATCTCTTATATGATAATCTTTTTTTTTAATTTTGGCATTAGGCCACCAAGTTCAGGAAAGGGGGAAAATTGATCATATCATCATTGGAGTTCAAATGGTACTTATTTAATTGAGCCTGAAAAATGAAAGGCAATGTCGGCATCAGCGGAATTTGAACACAGAACTGAAAGACTGACGAAATACCGCTAAGTTTTTTGTCCGGTGTGCTAACATATTCTGTCAACTCACCACCTTCGTCCCAGATATCATAATAAAATGAGATGCAAAAATTCATAAAAATTAAAAAATATTATATTAGTATGGGAAAATAGAAGAGAGAAATGATTGGATTGGTGTAAAAATGAGAACATTGTAAGTAGAGATACTACAGGGTGTTGACTTTTTCTGATTTATGAAATTAATCATGAAATGTGATGATTCCTGATTAATATGTGTAAAATATATTATGAGCCTTAAGCTAACAGCGAAAAACTAGGCCATCCAATGCTACCACACACGCGCGCGCGCGCGCACACACACACACACACGCAAAATTGATTAGGTACAACAGATGAGTTACTGGCAGAGGCTGAGAGAACTGAGGCGGTACTCCGAAAGTGAATGGTTTCAAAAAACATTACAGCAGATATTTATCTGAGTTAGATTAACTGACACTGCAGCAGGAAACACATAAAAGAGTAGTTCTGTCCAACTCGCTATTTCACCAGAAACAATTCCGAAGAGAAAGCTGGAAAGTGAGTATGAAACGAACAAAAAATCACGCAAAAGGAGTTCCTTTGGCAAAGTCTCAGCGTTTTGATGAAAGCAGCACAAGGAAAACCAAAAGTAAAAAGCACGACATGACTGTTGGACAGCTTTCCTAATGAAATTCGAAGTTATAAAGATAACTCAGGTTTTTTTCAGTCGTACGAAGAAGCGCGAAGTGAAACTCAAGATAAAGATTCACTAAAATTCACCTTTCACTAGAACGGTATAGAAAGAAAAAAAAACGAGAATTCGACATAAACAGAAAGAACTGAAGATATACAGACATAGAAATATGCATATATTTCCTTATTATATTTAGTTACATTTACTGACGTACGAAAATTATTTCACACGATGAGAATATTTGTTAAGTGGGTAAATTTAAAATATAAAAATATTTTCAACATCAATTTGCTATTTAAGTGAATGTTTCCGAAAGGTGGAAATGAAGAAGAGAAAAAGCTATAAAAATTCCACTGATAATTCAAAGCGAAAGAAAAAATATTCTTCAGAAATTCGTCCAAAAATTGAAAAGGCAGAACAAGCAATTTTGCACTAAAATTCTAGCGATAAATGGATAGAATCTTAGCTTAGCAAAAATTAAACTACAACAATTTTATTTAGAAATATAAAGGAATTCAATAAAATATTCATAGCTTCTTTTCTTCTGATTTGCTGTCGTTCGTAATGTTATTGTTGTTTTTGTATTTTTATTGAGCTTATTTCAAATTTTAGTGAAACTTTATTTCAAATAAACAATTATATAAGTAGTTCTTTGATGTCTTTATCGTTATTTGAAAAGTGTTTTATCATCATCATCATCATCATCATCATCACCACCACCTATACCCAACATCCCCAACACCACCACCACCACCACCACCGTCATCATCATAATCATCCCCATCATCATAATTTTGTTAGGAGACTGATGTTTATTGCGTGCATTCACTGATTTACTGAACTACACGCTGTGGGTTTGGATGTGTGCAGTGATTGGTTACGGTTTTGTATTTCCTGTTTTTCCAAAAGACACTACGTAATCCCTTTGCAGTGCCTAGTAGTTCTGTATTCTGTACATTTTCCGTATGTATACACCTTGGTGTTTAAAAACCATTCACAAGCCACCTATAATAATAATAATAATAATAATAATAATAATAATAATAATAATAATAATAATGATGATTATTATTATTATCATTATTATTATTATTATTATTATTATTATTATTATTATTATTATTATTATTATTATTATTATTATTTTATGTTTGACTTTTGCTTTGCATTTGTACAAGTTGGATCCAAGTCTCACCCAGAGACCTCAAGAGACAACAAGTTAGAAGTTCATGTAGGTGTTATGCCTAGGGTACCACATATTCGGATTTGTACAGTTTTGTTGTAGTGAAAGTGTAAGAAACCATAAAAAATTATGTGTTTGTTTTAAAATTTGAGATCACATAGACAGTATTTTACGTAGGATATGGTCAGTTCCCATGAGCACTATCTTTTGAACTTCAGCCATTTTGGGGTTTCCTGGTATCTGAGCTAGGTAGTAATCAGCCCATTTCGCTATCATTCCCAGGGCACCTATGACAATAGGTATTGTTTTCGTCTTCAGATTCCACATTTTGCTAATTTCTATTTCAAGATCTTTATATTTGCTCAGTTTTTGGTAGGTCTTGACAGATACGTTTATATCAATTGGTACAGTCATATCAATGAGGAGGCATGATTTCTGTTTGAAGTCTTTCAGTTCGATGTCCGGCGTATTTGCATCTATCTTTCTGTCAGTTGGAATGGTGAAGTTCGCGTTTGCACGACGGGCAAAATACTCGCGTAATTCATCCGTCTTCGTGTTCTGAGCTCAAATTCTGACAAGGTCGGCATTGCCTTTCATCCTTTCGTGGTCGATGAAAAGATGCAGTAGTGAAACACAGAGGTCGATACAATTGGCTAGTTTCCTGCTCTAAAATTTCAGGCCTTGTGCCTTGAGTATTTTGATTTCTTGGATACTTTCTTGTCTCCCATAAACTGAGGTAAGGTAATGTTCACCACCATCATCATTACAATTATTATTATTTGACATCAGGTAATACGTTTCTGTTGCATCACTAGCCACACGTTCATGCTTCTGCGTTTTCTTCTATCGCTTGGGGAGTATTGTATTGCATCAGTATGTTTTGTTATGGAGTTTGGTTTGAGTATTCTGTTGTATTACTGTTTGTATTTCGTGTTGTGTGTGGTGCAAATTGTGCTGGGTATCGGACCTGTATTTTTACTATTATTGCATATGAGAACAGCGCTTGCTATCAAAGATACACTGAGGTAGAAATATGCAAACTTCAACATACCCATCATGACTATCTGTCAGGTAAGAGTATAGCAGAGACATACATCGCAGCCATATATATGTGACACAGTGAATTCATATCACGAGACACGTCTTATGGCATTGTATATGGAGCCAAATTCGAATATTTTTGAAGCTGAATAGCCCGTCCCACATACAAGGTCCTTATTATTATTATTATTA
Source organism: Octopus bimaculoides (assembly GCF_046866305.1). Taxonomy (NCBI): domain Eukaryota; kingdom Metazoa; phylum Mollusca; class Cephalopoda; order Octopoda; family Octopodidae; genus Octopus; species Octopus bimaculoides. The sequence goes on from NC_142929.1 coordinate 173,124,690, forward strand.
TTATTATTATTATTATTATTATTATTATTATTATCATTATTATTGTTGTTATTATTATCATCATTATTATTATTATTATCATCATTATTATTATTGTTATTATCATTATCTTTATCATTATCATTATTATTATTATTATTATTATTATTATTATTATTATTATTATTATTATTATTATTATTATTATTATTATTATTATTATTATTATTATTATTATTATAGACGTCACAGAGTATACAATATCGTGAGGTTGTTGATTGAATATATTGCGTCTTCCGGGACTTCGTAGTGATTGTCAAGTCACAAGGACCTCAGACAGACAGTACTTTACACAATATGCAGATATTTCCAAGTGATGCCGAATTTTGCAACATATCTAGATTGTGCAGCACATATAGATTGCAATACATCTACATTTGCAACACATCTAGATATAGGTTTTCAGATGGGGTTTTTTTTTCCAGATTGGGTGGTATTGAACCCAATGCTCCGATGACAATGGGGATAACCTTTATCTTCTACTCTCGTAGCTGCCGATCTTAGCCACCTCAATTCTCTGGTCTCTCGTAGCTGTCACTTCTTAGCGATTATTATTATCATCATCTTCATCACCATTATTATTACTTTGACTTAGCAATGCGTTCTTAATAAAAGTTTGTACAGGCTAGCCTGTATGGTCTGGCTAAGTCAAAATGCTGTTTGTATTCTTCCTTTCTACTTGGGGAGTTTAAATGTAGTTACAAAAACATGTCCTGTTGAAATGAAATTTCAGTAAATTTCTATATCTTTGTGCAGCTGAGGATTGCTCTGCATTTTACATTTGATGTAATGTTCACATTGCTTAAATAAATGGAGTCGCTTGAAACGATCGTACTACATTAACTGTATCCTTGTTGCTTATTTTGATTTTAATCACCATATTTTGGAATTGTATTGAAAACACTATACTTGATTCTGGTGCCTAAACTTAAGTACCACATTCATTTTGAATCCATATATGCATATATATATATATATACACACACACACACACACACACATATATATATATATATATATATATATATATATATATATATATATATATATATATATATATATATATATATAAGCATATATATATATATATATATATATATATATATATATCCTTCTCTCTCTCTCTCTCTCTCTCTCTCTCTCTCTCTCTCTCTCAATATATATATATATATATATATATATATATATATGTATTTGGAAATCTACATTGGTTGTTAAAAGCGCAGTTGGATGCTTAACGACGAATAATCTATAGGGAGCACGTTATTGCATTATTTTACAGAGAACTAAAGCATCCACTTGCATTCGAAACTTGCATCAAATGCAAAGTTCGAAACATCAAATTTAAACGTACATAGGAGCAAATGATAATAAAATTGTGTTTATAGTAATTTCTGGGATATACCAGTAAATGGTTCTTACACCACTTTACATATGGTCGCAGACGGCGATTTACCTTTCCTCATTTACTTTGCTTCGTTCTGACAAGTGGTGTTGACAAACCAGCAAAACACGTGTGTGATCGATATTGTATGCGCGTATATATATATAAATATATATATATATATATATATATATATATATATATATATATATATATATATATATATATATATATATATATATATATATATATATATATATATATATATACATAAGTACATATGTGTGTGTACTTTTGCGTGTGCTCATGCATATGTGTATGCGCACGAGTGTGTTCAATTGTTTACAATGTTTAAACACGATACACTTAGTATAAGAAGCGTGACATGGCCTTGTGAAATATAGAACACGATATGTTTGAAAGGAATTTAAGCTCATTAAGATCACCTAAATCCCTGATTATCCTTAGTCTAATGAATACCAGCTGGTGAGTAAACTCTGCGATTAACTAGCGTCTGTTCAGAGGGTAGTATTTTTCTCACCCTCTGTTAAGAAACATGGAAACTTGGTTAAGCTCTGCAGCCTGCTGGAGCTGTACGCTCAAGATGGATACGACCATTGTCATATATGTATGTATATATATACATACATACATATATATATATATATATATATATATATATATATATATATATATATATATATATATATATATATATATATATATATATATATATATATATATATATATATATATATATATACATACATGTATGCTTACATAGATAATACATACATACATACATACATATATACATACATACATACATACATACATACATACATAGAGTGAGGATATTACTGTGACGTTTAAAAAGCATTATGCCTTCTTTTCCTTTAAGCGAAAATATAATAATATTTAGTAATTGCATTCTTGCACTTACACAGAAATTGATATTGACACAGAGAAACACACAGACACATATGTTGGGAATGTCAAGAAAGAATATAATGAGAATATACACTATAGGTAATACTTAAACGCTAAGATGTCTCGTAGCACACACAACTATTCACGAATGCTTTAAGTTGAAATAGCCAGTTATGAAATTGAGAAAAATAACTACAGAACCACGAAGGAATGTTATCGTATTTGATCAATTACACCATAATCATCACGTACTGCTACGATAAGTTGTTAGTAAATTAAATCTATCTACGTATACTGAAAGTCAGTACCATTTCCCGAGTGAATCCAAAGATCATATGAATATTGCATTAATCTGTTGTACGTTAGAATCAGTCAATTAGGTCAATACTAGCCAGTAATAATGAGACTAGGCATAAAGAAAATAGATCTGTTTAGAGAAATTTGCTGCGGCACTGTTATGAATACTCAATTTATCTTGTATTTGTGTAATTCAGGAAAATGTTGTTAGCTACAAGGAAAATGTGCTGACTAGTAGATGTCAAAAGTTAATTACACTGTAGGGAAGGAAAACCGCATTAGATATTAAATCAGTGTAAATCGTTACCGAACTGATCCAATTGATTCAAGCTGATTCAAGGAGTTCACTTCGAAATTTAGGTCAAGAGTAACATTATGAGAGGTATTGAAATGGAGAAGAAAATCAATTCATTATAGAACTATATAACTAGCAGAATGTTATTCAGATCCGTCTGCAGGAAATTGCAATGAGAATATTCAGTCTGCCATCTTCCTTCTGAGTTAATGATGTTATAGATTTCCAGTTCTGGGTTTATGTCAGAGGGGAGTATATGCACACGAACAAAATGAGTACATAATACAACGATAACTAGTTCAGAGCTATTCAGTTCTGAATAAGGATAATACCAATAAAAAGAAACATCATCGTTATTATCGTTACAGTAGCAATGATCTTATAGTAGTGCAATGCTAGATTTAGGTCACTAATGTGCTTTTAAGAGGTCTTGAAACACTGAGGGAGGGATGAAATCGGTTCATTATAGGCGTATACAACTAGTTATGTATCATTTGGATTTATAAGAAGGATATGAGAGTTTACCTGTGCTACATTAAAATGAGATATGACAACTGATATGGTTTATAACAGTAAGCATCATAAGCTGATATATGTTCACAAAATAAGCAAAAGATTAGCTACAAAACAATTAACGGGAGTGTTGCGTATACAATCGCAGATCCAAATAAAAATTCATGACAAGAATATTTGTGAGCTAGGTTTTCATGAAAATGAAGATATCAATAGGAAGTGTTCGAGAAATCTTTACGTATCTTAATATGTGTGCTCAGAACAACGATGTAACACAATTTCACTTTATGATTATATTGTGTGGTGAGTTCTGGAAGGGGAATATATTAGTCACAAACTAAAGATATATCACTGTCCTGTTCATAAGAAAATACATCTGTTCAGTAGTACCAGTTGTGAATTTATACACTGAAGAATGAGAATGAATGCGAAAAAAGTTCAGTTCATTAGGAGAAATGTTGCTGGGAGCAACGTCTGGTTGTATAATTTTTAGATCATCTGGCAGAGTTATGAGTACTTCTGAGTTATACTTACTATGCATTATACAACAGATATTTGTCAGTAAGTAATAACTGCTTGACACGGTGAATAATAAGCGTGGGTTTTCAAGCAGCAGATATTATTCAATGTGCTGGAGTTGATGAGGTTTCAACTTCTAGCATACGTATTACAAAGTATATAGAGTGAAGTATTCCGTATCCTACAGCTTTGCATTCCATTCCCAATTATTCATGTTAGATGTAATGTTTTAATATTGGAATATAATTGAGTTACATTTTTTGTCTCCTGTGTTACAAAACTCGGATGATTTATTCAGCTGCTGTCCTTGGCAAATAATAATTAAATATATATATATATCTAAATATATCTGGGCACGTGGGCTAGTGGATGAAAAGTTGTATTCAGGAGTTGTGGTTCCCAGACCGGTGGTGCAATGTGTTCTCGGCAAGATGCGTCACTTCATATTGCTCCAGTTCACTAAGTTGTGAAAAGGTAACATTGCGCCTGTCTTGTGTCCTGTTGACCGCAAATTATGGCCTTCTCGCCTGGCCAGCAGGGTGGCATCATACGAAATCTGCAGCAGTTCGAGGAAGGATATTATAACCGGTGGTGTATGACAACTCCAGATATTCTGGTTAATACACTGATAATATATACATATATATAAATACATACACGCATATATACATGCAGACATACATATATGTATGTATATATGTATGTCATTATTCAGTTTATTTCAAGATGTCTTGCCAACAGTTTCTAACCTAGATCCAAATTTCCATCATTGGAATTTCAATATCAACAACAGAGTATGTGTGTATTATATATGTATGTATGTATGTATGTATGTATGTATGTATGTATGTATGTATGTATGTATGTATGTATTCTCATGCATATAGTCACATATCTAGATATACTTATATATATTTAAATGATAAACTTCTGGAAGTTTTACAGATTTTTACAGTTCCAGTAATAAACGGGATCTGTAGTCTTCGAGTTAGCTTTTTCCGTTCTGGTTCTGAGAAGCCTAATTTCTCAAGATTGGTATTTAGGCAATGTGTTACATATCTCAGGGCCCCAATAATTACAGGTATAAACCTGCACTTGTAATCTGGTTAGAGTAACTGTAGATGTCTCAATAGTTCAGCATAGGCGTTCTCTTTTTCACTGATCTTCAGCTTTATGTTAACATCCGCAGGGCAGCTAATTTCCACAACTGTGCATAGTTTCTCTTACCCCAAATCATTACATCAAGTCTCTTGTGCGTACATGTTTATTGAGGTCTGGTACATTCCACCAATTTTCATTTTCATTATGAGTGGCTATGGCTTCTACTTTATTGCGAGGTTTTATTGTATGTATGTATGTATGTATGTATGTATGTATGTATGTATGTATGTATGTATGTATGTATGTATATAAAGACTACGATAATATGTACGAAAGAAAAAGGAAATAGACAACGAGGATTAATTCTTGTATACACAAACAAGGATTAATTCATATATACACAAACATCTATCGGTACACACACACACACACACACACACACACACACACACACACACACACACTTACACGCACAAAACAACATTAAAATCTAAGAAGAGTAACAAATCTCCGTTTACGCCTCATTTCGTTTGTTTTTTTTTCCTCGACACTTTATTATACAAATTTTGCTGTAAATGTATTTTGAGTGGACGGAGGTGCATCTTCTATTTACAATCCCCTGATCAATTGTTTTTGTTTTGCTGTAGATCTTTTGCTACAATGTGGATAATTTGAAGTTTATATTGGTTATTGTTGCAAATGATTTTGTTTAGCTTATCTTCCTTTATTTTGTTACTACTACTACTACTACTACTCTGAAGACATTTCTGCAAACATCCTTCTTATCTTACTTAAGAATTTGAATGATGTTTAAATAGTTACTTATTTCTATGATAAACACATTATATCCATCTCTCAACACTTAACGACATCATACAATCTATTTCTAACATAAATCTACGAATCAACTACAAGGTTATCGCTACAGTAATAATAATAACCAACAGGATATTTTATGATAAACACTTACCTACATGTCTGAATAATTCGCAACTAGTTATCTTTATAGGAAGAAATTATGATATCCACCTTCCAACACATTTCTGACCTAAAACCAGTTCTGATATTCTAAAACATCATCGATTAAGTAAGGATAATAGTAGACTAAATATTCTGCTTGTTAATTTCCTTTTTCTTAAAAACAGATCTGAATAACTTTCTGCTTGTTCTATTCTGAATTGATTTTCGTTGCATTTCAATATTTCGTATAATTATTATCTGACCTATATCTCGAATTGAACTCCTGAATCAGCAATTCAATAATGAATTACATAGAATTAACATAAGAATATATGTCGGTTTCTTTTTTGCAATATATTGTATTGAAGTAATTAGAACAGTATTGTTGTTACATATATATTGCAGTCAATAAATTTTCTCTAAATTTCCCGTCCTTGATAAGGACAGTCTTTGTAAGTAACTGTAATGGCATTTTTGGTTCTTGTTTACTTATTAGAAACATCCAAGTTACCGTCATATTAGGACTGATCTATGCTTTTAGGTTACTTCCCACTAATTGAATAGATCTGACTTAATTTATTGAATTTTACGTTCACAGCCAACTTAATGCAATATAGATATTATCTTTCGAGCATCCAGGATAATATTAGGGATATTAAAAGTCGAATAACTTACGTTTTATATAGTATTTTATGTAGCATAAGACGTTTATAAAGAACTTTCACCAGTGCAGGTTGCCCATGAATCTGCCTACGCATGCACAGATCTTTATACATAAATTTTTAATTAATGAAGGTTTGCAGTTGCCCATGTGTGCACATTTCTCCTCTCGGTACCGCCAACTTGGCTGTGATAAGTTTGTAACAATGCATCGCATGCGTTTCAATGACAATGCAGAAAACTGGAACATCTACCGCAAGATATCTCACAAGATATTTTTAACTCTTCTACTCTCCACATTCTGGCTTGGTAACGACCGTGAAATGGTGAAAGCCAAAGATGACCGCCGCAGGATCATAACTTAGATCGTAGAAAGTCAGAACAAATAACGCGTAGAATTTTGTTCTTGCTAAATTGCCACTTATACTATGATAATTATTCTGCATATATGTTTTATGAGGTAGACTTCCTATTTGTTTCATTTTTTCAAGATAATAAAATTCCCTCCAGTAGAACCGCCTATTTACCTCCTTTCAATCATAATCAAAATTGCATCTGATTGTTGACTGTAATTCAACTTAGTACTGAGTATTCTGTTTTTCTTCAATATACGGTAGAAGTAAGTATTTATTATTCAATATGGCGCATAAATATCTAATGTCTAATGTAAAGCATTAAGTAGAATCACAAAAACATAAGAAAAGGAAAATGATGTGTTACACACATTATACAAAAGATGCTATAACAATAATAAAAGAATAGTTAAACGTAATATTAATTAAAAGCATTGGGTCGTTCGTTGCAGTAAATGACAACGAATGACTATGAACATATTGGTGATGGGACTTGTCTGTGTGGTTTAGTGATTTTAATGAAGGATAAATTTTGGTTTCATCTTTACCAAGTAAAACCATACAAGTCTGCATGAAATTCCTCGCTGGAAAACACTTAAATGATATCGAAAACGTTTGTGCAACTGTTATACCGAACTTCGTAAAGCTTGAAATTCCCTTATAATACAACGTAAAATATCCATTAGCTGTGTCGATAAGGTGTAACAATTTTGAAAATTACGCCTAGATGCGATGGAACGATCAACAACAATATAGAGTACATAACTTTATTCAGAAGACATACAATACAAAGTCCATTCTAATACCTCAAGATAAGAAATATCGTGTAATCTAGCCTTCAGTTTAAGCATACAGTCATAAATGGCCTGACTTTTGATTGAATTTCTTTCCTTTTCCGATCAATCAAACGCAACATAAGATAGTTCATGTAAATTCCCTTAAGACAGGTTTCTTTGCAAAATTTCATAAATTCCATTTCACATTATAATTAAAAATAATTCTCTGTAACATAAATAATGTCACTTACTCTACGTGTGACTGCATTATTTTAAGCAATTTCTTCCTCAATGTAGTTGTCTTTCAAAGTTTCTAATAATTTGTACTAACGGCAAAAAGAACATCAGAGCATCAGTAACCTATATTGTATTAGCCATAAATTATTGAAAAGCTTGTTTTTATCAGCATTATCATATATTCAAGAAACCGATAAGATTCTCCCGAAGCGTTCAACATAGCATATAATGAAATTATATATCTGCAAAAATATGAGCGCACATCTTGTTGATCCAACAAATATATGTATTCCATATGCTTGAATATTGAGAAAAAAAGGAATAATACGTCTCTTAACACATTCAATTTTTAAACTCATCGAGTTACTTTCTTTGCAATTTTGATCATTTTTTTTTTTACATACAGACAAATTTCAACACCCTTTACATTTTTTGCATTAAATGCCTATATTGTTTTATATTCACTTATATATCTGTTGCGCTTGCTACATCATTATTTCTATTATTTTAAGTGTTGCTCCTTTTCAATTTTTCGATCAAAGATAAATTTGCTACCCAGTAAGATTCTATTATACCATATTAAACAGCCATCTTTCGTTATGATAAGCAAGCATTATTACTATATGGTTATGAAATATCCATATACTTCCAGCTTTCTTAATCGTCAAATATCGTCTGTGCGAAAGCAGGAATAGTGATTTCTGACAGTTCCCAATATATTATGTATATCCTTGCATATCTACACATACTCACACATACACAAATACATAAACACACACACAAACACGCAAACACATGTACACAAACACACGCACACACAATCACATATATTTATAGAATATGTATACACACGCACCTATGCACACAGAAAGGAAGAATGGGAAAGAAGTTGAGCTATTAAGATGTGTTATTTTGCTACAGTTGTTCGTACATACTGTCGTTTACATTTACTGCCGATGTTGTTTCCGCTGCTATTTTTTGTTCTCGCAATTATTATCGAGACGATTATTCATCCCCTGCCAGCGGGGTCCATCATCTATAACAATTGGGAATGAAATGCCACCCATTGTGAAGAATGTAAAGAAAAAAAAAAACTAAAACTCTTTCCTGTCCTTTACCCTCCCTCGTCAGTAAATCCAAATGAAACGATATCTTGCATTCGCTGTTTATAAGGAGATAAAATATCTTCCTTTCACAAACACCTGCTACTATGTCAGATTATTTATAATTTATACACCACACACGAGCACACACACGCACATACACACAAGAACACACACACACACACGCACATACACATAAGCACACACACACACAAGCACACACACATACCGTCCCCCCGACACACACGCAATAAGACAATAGAATAGTGGTGGTAAGTCGATACTTTTATTAATGTACTTCTACCATCATTCTTCCGAATCCCATGAAGATAGTGGGAATCAATGTAAATGTTTTCTGCAACGTTATTGCTTCCTCTACTATGGTTTCTTCTTATGTACATACATACATACATACATACATACATACATACATACATACACATATACATACATACATACATACATATACATACATATACATACACACACACACACACACACACACACACATATATATATATATATATATATAAACATATACTCACCTATACAGACACATACATATGCACGCCCACAAACACACGCGTGCGCACACAAACACACACACATACATGTATTTTTATAATTAGTCTTGGTCATAATATATTTAAAGATATTCGCCACAAGACCTATATTATATTTCCAACAGTGACTTATATTTCTACTGGTCGTCATTTTCGAAAATTGCATATCATTTCCATTAAAAGCTTACTACTATTCTAGATACGTGTCTATTGGTTAACATCTTTACAGCAAGATATTGCATGACATACCTTCGTTAAGTACGAGCTTTTTACAGCACGTGAATAACACCATCAATTTTATCTATTTTGGCTATTGTATATGTCATAGAGAAGACACGTTACATAATGCTCAGACAACTACCGGACATTCTTCCATAAAGTCTTTGTGTCGAATCTTGATCTGAGTAGTGCACCGTCTCTTTGGGTAAATCACGTAAGTCTAGGTACTTCCAGTACGATCATATTGCCAAAGGGAATATCAAAACTGGTATCGAAGCCATTTATAAAACTGGTATCGAAACCATTTATAAAACTGGTATCGAAACCAAGACAGCGCGACAGCGATAACGACTGAATGTTGCAACCGAAACATTCCCGTTTGAAGACGAATATGACCAGTTGTGAGCTATTGCAATCTATATTCATTGTTACCTTTTACTTTATGTATATAATATCAGCTACATTTTCTTTAGTTATGTTTTTTTTATTACAAAACCATATAACACTTGAATCCAATGTTACCGTGAAATGGAGTTACTTTGAACACTGGGGTAACTTTGAACAACATATAATATTTTGTTTCCTCTTATTGCTTTTTACTAAAGTTTCTTACACAATTTTTTAAATGTGTTGTTAAACTTTAGAATTATATTTCTTTGATAGTACAATTTCAATACATAAAGGAAAAATTTGTAAACATAACTTTTATTATACACTCAAAGAAAGAATTTTTCTACTTCTTCAAATGCCAGTGAAACAAACATTTTTGCAAGATATGTATACTTTTGTCAGTAGCTAAAGCACTTCTTGCATAAAATATACATGCTTTTCTTAAAATATGATGTTATTGTAAATAATTTTCTATTGAAGTGTTTTTATAACTTTGGTATCTTTGTAAAAAGTTGTATAAGATATGTTCCCCTTCCCTTTGATAATCCAGCGGGAATACTTTGAACACCGTTGAAAGTAAACCCGATCACTACTTCCGGCAGTAAGCAAGCTGCTACTACGGTTAGAACTAATAGTGCCCAATATAAGTTAGGTTTTTAAGATTTTTAAATGTTTTTCCTAATTATGAACAATAATTCACCCTTAGAATTAATGAGGTGTAACCTCAAATTTTCATTTTTTTAAAATTACGACTTGATAACCAGAATCAGTTCTTTCTGTTGCAAAGTATAATTCTTCAAACCATATTCTATTTTGTTGTAGTTTGAATCAAGTAATAAGATTAATTTTTAACATTACTGTTCAAAAAACAACATTACTGTTCAAAGTAACCCCAAATCAGGGGTTACTTTAAACAACGACAATTATATTAAAAAAAGTAATCAAAATATTGACTGCAACTTATTTTTATTTCATATATCAGCTTAACTATTTAGTCCCGCTAATATAGTCAAATTTAGTTAAGATTTTAAAAAAGGTTTTTAAATTATTGCAATAAGAAGTCTAAAACTGTTGAAAGTAACCCCGTTTCACTGAGTGTTGGCTAAAATCTATAGATACCTTCTGTAGTGTGTAGCACTAGTAATGGTTTCAAATTTTAGCACAAGGCCTGCAATTTCGAGGGAAGGGTAAATCGATTACATCGGCTCGTGTTCAAATAGTATTTATTCTTATCAACCTCGGAAGAATGAACGGCAAAGTCGACCCCGGTGGCATTTGAACACAGGACATAAAGTCGGAGGAAATGCTGCAAAGCATTTTACCGGCGTGCTAACAACTCGGCCAGTTTGCAGCGTTTTGTGTTGCACTAATTTTATATATACACATATAATTTTATATATTGAGATAACAATATTCGGACTACTATGTCTATTGTCATGCATCTACGACACCTGATTAGGAAGCATTTATACAGTCACTCGAACACCTAGAAATAGCAGCGATATTACTCACAAATGTTTCTGTAACGATCAGAATTTTATTGGCTGTACTAGATAGACCTACTTCATTGAATATATTCGGATGCAGCTGAATAAAAATACCAAAATGCATTGACACACGGTTTCCTTGTACAGCTCAAATTATCAGATGTTGAATGGATTGTCTTTAAAAATATACAGTGCATCATTGATCTGGTGACAAAGATTTTTGATCGTAATAAATGTCGATGTTCTCATGAAAAAGGAAGTATACAGAAGACGAGTTTAACGTGAACATAACCTATATTACACTCCAACGAACGAGTTACACCCATTTCCATTGCCAGCTACTACTGACACGATTTCATCGCATTCTACTTATGAATTGAATCCAACTCCACATGAGAAATTATTAGTTTTATCTTTTATCATTTACTTAGGTCATTTATTGGATTTCGGTCACGTTGGGTCACCGCATTGAAGTGCCAGAGTGGAATCAATCACCCGCATTTATGGTTTTTTATGTCTATTACTTTTTCTATCAGTCCATTTTGACTAACCGCTAGGTTACAAGTACGTAAGCAAACTAATACCGGATTTCAAGTGATGTAGGTCACAAACAAACACATAGACACATATACACATATATGCACTCACGTATACAATATATATATATGTCGGGTTTTTTTTCCAGGTTTCCTCTTCCAAATCCACTCAAAATAACTTCGTCGGCCCGAAAATGTAGTAGATGATACATCCCAAGATGCCATGCAATGGGATAGGGCCTGCCTGAAAGCATGTGGTTGAGAAGTAAACCTCTTACCACGCACCCATGCTATAAGAAACCCACAGACTATTAGCTTATTTATCAGTGTAAATTCGGCATTTAGTTACGAGTTGTTCTCTCCCTTGAGTACCTGCATCCGTATAGTCAGAACAGTCAGTTTATCAATGAAAAATCTTCATCTCGGATATAAGGCTTTATTAGCAACAGTATACTAATCATTGAAATCCCTTTGATATTATCTACCTTTGCATCGCGTGAGCTTGCAAAATCGTTCGAATTTCGTCTGTCTTTGTGTTCTGAGCTCAAATTCCACCGAGGTCGACTTTGTGTTTCTTCCTTTCGGGATCGATGAAATAAGCATCAGTCAAGCACTGGGGTCGATGTAATTGATTAATCCCTCCCACAACATTTCAGGCACTGTGTTTATAGTAAAAAGGATATTATTCATATCTAAAAAGACTTTTCGAATTCTTAAGGACCTATACAGTTTGACTTACACGCTTCTCTCAAGACATAACAAACAGCTAAATAGAGTAGGGACACCGGTCAATTACTTGGTCGTATACGTTTATTTCTACTTCGAGAATTTTTAAATCGAATGTCAGTATGATGATTGTATTTAACAATTTATGCTTACACTTAAATCAATGTAAACGCTAGTTTTTAGCATAAAATTACTTGCCAAGAAACACATGATAGTAGCAATGACAGGATAAATTCCCTGGAATTATATCTGCTTATTCAGTACTTCTATTTACTCAAACGTTCTTATCCTCTCTCTTACTCTGTTATCATCTAAAAACTAAAGCCAAAATAAAAGTCAGAACACATTGCAATCTCAGTCAGGGGGTTCCCACCATATACTATTTCATCACATGGCCACACTACCCTTGAATTGTAGTCCCTGTCACAAATCAGATGTCTTCCATTCATTTCATGTCAGTTTCATGCCTCACTTCATCTCATTCTTTCAATTAATTGAGGCATCAAACCTCATATATATCAAACAATATACCACGATACACATAAAACATAGCATGAACAAACGTAGGGTTAGTAATTTTTTGTTTATATACGCGCACACAAGTATAGACAGATACATGTGGACGCACACATACATTTACACGAGCACAAAGCCTTTCTCAAAAAGTAGCTGCGGAAGCAACACAAGCTCAAGCACAAACTCACACACACACACACACACACACACACACTCACACACACACACACACACACACACAAACTCACACAAACACACACACACACTCGAATACGCGCACATCTACAAATATATATATATATATATATATATATATATATATATATATATATATATATGTATGTATATTATAAGTATTATATGTTATATAGAGAGAGCAAGAGTGAGGGAGAGATAGAAAGAGAGATGAAAGCACACACACATCCATTTACATATGTATAGCTCTCCCTCTTCCTCTATCTCATTTTATGTATATATATATATATATATATATATATGTGTGTGTGTGTGTGTGTGTGTGTGTGTGTGTGTGTGTGTGTGTATGCGTGTGTAAGCGTATGTGTATATGCGTGTCTGTGTGTACGTGTCTCGTGTATGTGAGCGTATTAAGATATACGTCTGACAACAAACCAAGTCATTTTACAGTCTTCTAATGAATTAATGAAGGAAAAAAACTTAACAACAACAAAAAAAGGACTGTTTGAAATAATATTAGGAAACAGAAAAAGAAAACAGTAAGACAAAATCGTAAATTATTCTGTATCAAAACACCCGGTTGTCTTATTTATGTCATCTACTTCAAAGAACAGCCACCTAAATCTCATTTTTCGGCTTGATGAATCATATATTTTAAATCTTCAATTTTTTTTGGTCGTTGTCTCTTCTAATCATATCTCCTCAATTGTTGGAAAGAATAAAAACAATATGTAGACTTTTGTTCTGTAAAATGTTTTTTGTATATTTTGTTTCTTTAATAAAGTCAGATTTTTTGTTTAAGAAAAGTAATGTTGTTATATCTCTGTTTCCTTGTTTATTTATGCTCGTTATTTTGATATATTTTCAGATTACTTGCTTGTCGTATGATATTCAGATTACCCACTTTTGACATAATTATCGTAATACCAAAGTTATAAATCATCTAGATTCAATATCCCCCAGAAATTTCAATTTGTTGTTAATGCTATTAGATGTATTTGATAAAATATTTAATATATTCGTTTAATTATACAAGATGGACTGTAGTTTCTTTAATACTACAAGACCACAAAATTCTATTGTAATAGAAGTATAGTCACCCAATATATTACTGTTTGTTATCGTTTTTGAACCCTGATTGATGGGAGAAGAAATTCAACTTCGGGAAATATTTAACTTGAGACATCTTGTAATGACACTAAATACAAGAATATCAGTAGATGCAACAGTAAATACAAAGGATTTTGCTCAACTAACATTCAAAATAAAGGATTAATAACGCGTACATATCATAACTGTGTTTGTCTTGCGAGAATCTTCATGTGAAATGTTGTTATAACAAACGCTCTAGTATATCAGAATGTTCATTTTCGCCATTAAAAAACATACGCATTATAATCTTCGGATACTTTTACTATTAATACTCTACTAGTTAACTAATTAACCGTTTAATAAATAAATTGCTTGATCACCGATTTAATCAATCAGCCAGTTGGTTTTTGAATCTCCTTTCGTCCTTCATTTCATCAATGATGTTCTCTAGTCTACTCTGTGTCTGTTACAGCCAGAAACTTATGTGTAAGTGGCATAGAGAGACAAATATAGAGAGTCTACAACTAAATGTCAGAATCGTTTAGATTATTCACTTTATGTGAAGATTTATTTTTCATTTGGCACCGTGAACATCCAGAATCGGCAAGCTGCGTATGGTACGAGCACATATTGTTTCATTTAAACGCATGCTTCCTGAAAAAAAAACATACTATGTTTTAACGCATACGCATGTCAAAATAGTGTGGGTGGGTGACAAGAAGGCTTCTTCTCTGCCACATGGATCCGGGTTCAGACCCATTGCGCGGCACCTTGGGCAAGTATCTTCTACTCTAGGCTCGGCCCGACCAAAGCCTTGCGAGAGGATTTGGTAGACGGAAACTAAAAGTAGCCCGTCGTATATATATATATATAGAGATATATATGTGTGTGCATGGGTGTGTTTGTGTGCGTGTGTGTTTTGTGTGTGTGTGTGTGTGTGTGTGAGTGTGCTATATGTGTGTGTATTTGTGTGTGTCTGTGTTTGTCCCGCGCCATCGCTTGACAACCGATGTTAGTGTGTTTACGTTCCACTAACTTAGCTGTTCGATAAAAGTGATCGATAGAATAAGTACTAGGTTTAAGAGGAATAAGTCTTGGGGTCGGTTTGTTCAACTAAAGGTGGTGCTCCAGCATAGCCGCAGTCAAATGACTGAAACAAGTGAAAACATTAAAAAAAATAAAGGATAACGAAAAAAATATTTGCGTGTACATATAAGTGTCTGTAACTGAGTATGCCCGCTTGTCCATGAATATGACTGTAGTGTCTGCGAAGAAATTACATACATAGTCATGTAGTAAAGCATGTATTTGCTTCTTACTTCCTGAATCCCTTAACGTTTGACGATTTAAGACAGACTAAGCTACAACTACTATATCTCTTTCATACACTCGATCAATGAGGAGCCTCACTCGCATATCTACTTAAAACCATTGTGAGAACTGTAGTTTTCGCAAGCTACACGCACACAAACAAACGTAAGCACACGCAATATACTAACATACGCCTCGATTCAATATACTTGGCATACAATATCATAAATACATCAAGTTTATACGCCTGTTTAGTGTGTATGTATATAGGAACCTACAAAGTAATATGCATTTGTATATACATCCAGACGCAAATATGCACGTGCATGCACACACGCATGAACACGCATACATACACACTCACACACATACATACATACACATACATATATATATACATATGTATATGTGTATATATATATATATATATATATATATATATATATATATATATATATATATATATATATATATATATATATATATCATTTAAGCACCACATTTGTTTCGCACCGATATCCACAAGGAACTGGATTTAAAGAGTACACCTAGCAGATCAACGCACTGGTGCCGATCTTTCTTCATTTCTTCAACCCCAGCGCGTTCTCTTTCAATTGTTGCTACATCAAAAGGCTAAATTTCAAGAGAAATATTTTTCTTTTGTGTTTTTCAGGCTTCATTTCTAAGGAAACTGTACTATTTGTCTTGTGTGCTGAAAGAGATAAATGGTGCTCGCTCCGTCCAATATAACATGAAAGGAAAAAAAGCAAACAGCACATAAGTATCAAAGAAGAGAATGATAAATATAAAACAAACCAAAAATAGCATGAAACTTAAGAAAATAATAAAACAAAAAAATAACAAAACAAATAAAAAATTTCATTGCATAAAACAATAGAATGCTGATATGTGTTATAAAATATCATGTAGTCGCATACATGCACACACACACATATATGATATTTACATATACACAAGTACAACAGTCATATATATATATATATATATATATATTTATATATATACTTACATGCATAGATATAAATATAGATATACACATACATATGTACATATGTATAATTACATATACAGATACCTACATATAGATACACACACACTCATATGCATACTTGAACGGATATATACTATGTGTGTATATATATATATATATATATATATATATATATATATATATATATATATATATATATATATATATATATATATAGATAGATAGATAGATGTATGTATATATTTATCATGTATATGTCTATGTGATATTTTATCACATACACTAACACACACGTATATATATATATGTGATAAAATGATAGTGCTCTTTGAAGTGTAGGGCACTCTGGTATCTATCCTGTTTGACTATGATATATTTTCTTTTTCTTTCCAATTCCTTTGTTCGATTTTTAGTCAATGATGAGGAAGTAACTATCAAGTGCTGTATAAATCTGCCGACAAATATTACATTGAACCTAAATTCTCTCTCTTTCCATATATTAATATGTGCATATATGCATATATGCGTATGTACATATAGATAAATAGACAGATAGATGGATAGACAGACAGACAGATAGATAGATAGATAGATAGATAGATAGATAGATAGATAGATAGATAGAGAGATAGATAGATAGATAGATAGATAGATAGATAGATAGATAGGTATTGTGAGGGACGGATAGGTAAGAAGAGAGAATGAAAGTGACGGAGGGAAAGAAAAAGGAGAGAGTGAGCGAGATGAAATTGTGGGTTAGATAAGATTAACCATACAAACAGAAAAAGAAAATTCCAACGTGAAATTGAAATTCTAATATATATGTAATCTAAGTGACAATGTAAAGATGAGCCGATATTGTTTCTAAAGTCAACAGGTGGCCTCAAAGAAGATATTTTCAGATATCTTAGACTCAGCAAAACTGATTCATCTCATTTTCTAAGACTAATAGATGCCCATATATATACATATGTGTGTGTGTGTGTGTGTGTGTGTGTGTGTGTGTATGTGTGTGTGTGTGTGTATATATATGTGTGTGTGTGTGTGTGTGTGTGTATATATATGTATACACACAAACACACACAAAATCATATGTATATATATGCGTATACATATTTTATGTATATATATGTATGTGCGTGTGTGTACTTGTATGTATGTATATTTTTATAGGGCAATTTATGACGCCAATTATTAACCATGTTTCTGAGAGAGAATGACGCGGGTGAGATTTTTCCATGTGAAATGCATATTACGTCAATATTTTCTAATCTATTAATAGAAGAAGGATAAGGGTAAGTTAATAAAATTATCATCGCAATTTTAAGTTTTTTTAAAATTTAAAAACGAATATCAACCTGCTTTAGCAAGGTCACTGAATTGTATTTCTTGCTGCGGAGTCAAATAAAGACAATTCCCTTAAGAATTGAACATGATATTTAAAATCAACTATTTATGGTAACGGACATGTTTCGAACTTTTTAGATCTCATCAGTTCATCACATTTCTGCTATAGCTTTTAATATTTTAGCTACAGAAATCTGCCTTCGCCAGTTGCTAGCTTCTCTGCTTTACACATATTATCTCCTATAGAAAGAATCCTCTTGTCGCTTTGGTTGTTGATTCAAGATTCCCCCATGCACACACACATGCATTTGCATACAGAAATATATATCTATCTATCCATCTAACTCTATATATACATACATATATACATATTTTTTAATAATATATATGTGTGATTAAAATTATACATGAAGGGAAGGAACACTAAGTGGCCTTCTTACATGCTAAAACGAGACATCGAATCGCCAAACCACAGAAAAAACATTCTTATTTATGCACGTTGCATTAAAGAGACTAGATATTTCCATACGCCGAAGTTACACCATTAATGATTAAATAAATAAGTAAATAAATAAATGAATAGATGCATCACTCATCTGTGGATCTTGAGTAGAAACTGGGGGGTGGGGGTGGACATATATTTGTAAAACTCGAATATATACCGTATCACAAACGAGACATGTGCATATCGAGTGTTATCGTAATAAATCGTGAATTCAATTCAAGTGTCCTCAAGCAACGTGCCAAGCCAGAATAAAGCATCAGAGAATAACAATTCAGCGGTCAATTATCTGAACCAAGAATTAAAATATATAAATATAAATATACTGGGTAAACATTATTAAAAATAAGAATATATACCAGTGGCCAGCATGTGTAAAACAATGTCCGTATAATATATACACGTGTATAAAATTATTGTCCTGCCTGCCTACATTCAGGGTGCATAAATAAGAATGTTTTTTCGTGGTTTGGAGATATGACATCGCTTTTCAACATGTAGGAAGACCACTTAGATTTTCTTCCGCTCATGTATAATGTTATACACACGTACGTATTAATAATTTTTACCCTTTATATTTATATATATACACACACACATTGAGAGAAAGAGATGGAGAGGGAGAGACATAGTTTCCTGCGTGTTCAGTTAGATATACGACTTTTACTGATGAATTTATAGCTCCACGTACAATATCATCATCCAGTCTTCCTAGTGGTGTGGTTACTACTGTACATAACATTATTACCGGCTACGGTATACAGAGCAGATATATGAAAAACACTATGATAAAAACAAGATGAACTTTATACCATTTGTTCTCTAAACACTTTTCACCATTATTGTTATTTGCATTCTTTGCAAAGTGTTTTCATATTGCATCCACAATAGTTCTTTAGAGGAATACTTTATTGCATTATGTACATGTTGATCAATACATACCATAATAAAGTTTTCCACTGTAAAGCTCAACATTCAATTGCGCTATGTAAATTCATTCCAGAGGATGTAACCACAACGGCGAAACGTAGGTAGTGAATAAATGGTCCAAATATATCTTGTGCTTATCATATATTTTGATACACACACACACACACACACACACACACACACATATATATATATATATATATATATATATATATATATATATATATATATATATATATATATATAGGCGCAGGAGTGGCTGTGTGGTAAGTAGCTTGCCTACCAACCACATGGTTCCGGGTTCAGTCCCACTGCGTGGCATCTTGGGCAAATGTCTTCTACTATAGCCTCGGGCCGACCAGAGCCTTGTGAGTGGATTTGGTAGACGGAAACTGAAAGAAGACCGTCGCATATATGTATATATATGTGTGTGTGTGTTTGTGTCTGTGTTTGTCCCCCTAGCATTGCTTGACAAACAATGCTGGTGTGTTTATGTCCCCGTCACTTAGCGGTTCGGCAAAAAGAGACCGATAGAATAAGTACTAGGCTTACAAAGAATAAGTCCTGGGGTCGATTTGCTCGACTAAATGCGGTGCTCCAGCATGGCCGCAGTCAAATGACTGAAACAAGTAAAAGAATAAAAGAATATATATATACATGCATATATGGGTACAGGACATCACCAACGTTTCAAACAACATGAAATACACAAGCAAACGGGTTAAATACATAAACAACGAGAAAAAAAGTGGAGAAAAGGACAAGTAAACACCGAGAAAGGAAACTTCAACAGTTGTCAGCTATCTATCTACTTCTCATTTCAAGCATTCAACGACAATATGAGTCTTCACTAACAGTTGCTCCCACAAATTCTAAAATAAAATTTAGAATTTATGGAGGGTCAAAGTTGGGAACAAAAACATGACAGTGCAGACATACAAGGAAACCGAGCTAAAACAAACATGGAGGATCGTTAGAACATAACGAGCGAAAAATAGTGAACGCTGTGAGAAATATTTTTTTGAAACGAGAAAAGATAGCAGAGGGGAGAAAAACGTCCACTCCTTTGAACGTCTGTGCAGGAAAAGAAAGATGACCGGTTATTTGGTTACGTATACAGATATGATGATAATCTGTATATATATATATATATATATATATATATATATATATATATATATATATATATATATATATATATAAGATATACACACGCATATGCATACAGAGAGAGAGGGGAAACAAGAATGAGGGGGAACGAGAAAAAGTGAGAGTGCTTTTTTCAAATTGCTTTTTATGTTTATCTTAGTTTGAGTAGTGTAATATATATTCATTCATATTATTTTACAGTGTTGCTTCTCTTTCAAGGATATCTGCGCATATATCTATGTATCTATATATATATATATATATATATATATATATATATATATATATATACATATTTAGTCATCACATTTTAATAATAGATTGTCAAAATTCATATTGAAACTTCTTGATAAGAATTTGTCTGAAACTATTGGGAAATCATAGCCGTTTTGATGAATTTCCAACATTGGCAAACTTAAAGGTTTCTTTAAAGAATAGATATTCCTTGTATATTTATTTTAATTCACTTTAATTTTCTCCTACCAACTCTCTATAGGTTGGTCTATCCATTCATCCATCGAGCTGTCAATCTATATACACATCTACCCAGCAATTTCTCTATGCGTCTATATATTGCCTCACGTTTCTCTATCTATCTATCTATCTATCTATCTATCTATCTATCTATCTATCTATCTATCTATCTATCTATCTATCCCTGCAGCTACCTACCTACGCATATATGTATATATATGTTTATAATTTTCTAAATATCTGTTAGGTCATTCATCAGTCCTTAATTTTTAAACTCTATACGTGTGACTTTCATGCATTCCAGAAGAGACACACATTTTCTATACATTACTTCTCTATCCCTCTTTTTGTATTTCCCACCTCCCTCCGTCTTTTTATCGTTTGTCTTTTACTTTTAGTTCGTTTCATACTTCAATTCAGTTTTCCTTTCAATTTGCTTTTAATTTCCTTTTTCTATTCTCTTTCTTTCCTTTCATACTTCCTTCGTTCCTTCTTCACTCATATTTTTCTTCCGCATTATTGTTATTTTTACTATATTTATATTATCAGTTTGACAAATACAGAAACTTACTATTTTACAATAATGTTATATGTGGTAGGAGTTATTGACCCCTTTCGTGGTCAATTAAATAAGTTCCAGTTACGCACTGGGTCGATGTAATCGACTTAATCCCTTTTTCATCATCATCATCATCATCATCATCATCATTATTATTATTATTATTATTATTATTATTATTATTATTATTATTATCATCATCATCATTATTCCTAGACGGTGAGCAGGTGTGGTCGCCGTTTGTCAGACATGATTTTTCATAGCTCGTCTCTTTGTCTGAGCAGCATTCCTGGATCAAGCCTTGTACCTAGAGAGTCATCAGGCACTCACAGTGCTGTCAGCCAGGCTTTTGCGGTTCTTCTATATACAGTGAGTGGCAGGCAAGATCAACGACGTTCATGGGGACACTCAGGGAGTCGATGAGAATGAGAAGGCAGGTTTGTTCCGGAGGACTTTCCGGCCGGCGTGGATGAATATGTGTGTGCTACCAAGGGGCATTGACGATTCGAGATAAAGTCTACAGGCAGTCACCCGGGTTTGCCGGAGGTGCATGCTGAGCGACGAAACTGCTCTGAATGCTCTCGTCCAGTGCCTGAGCGTTGCTGACTTCTGCGTTTATGTCGAACACCTGTTGTCACGGGTATGACGGATCCGGCTATTGGCTGAGTCCATAGTGAAGATCGCCCTGCCACCTTCCTTCGGTCGGGAAGGACAGGTAGTGTTTTTTTTCTCTGGTGGCCTTACCGAACGTGGTTGTGTGGTGGACCAGGTTGAAAGGACTGAAGACAGCCACTTACCTCTTTGGCCAAGCCTTTCTCAACATTTTCAAGTTTCCCTTGAAAGGGAAAGTGAGAGTAGAGGGGGAAAACGTGGGTGAATTTTGCGCGTATAGTCCGAGTGAACGAGCCTATTCTAAGTATGCGCCTCTAGATCGAGGGTAGATGAAGTGGAGAAGGCACTTGCACTAGAGGTGAGAACGATAGAGTTTATTGTGGGGTTTCCACGAGCAGCTTTTGGAAAACTCCGTCTTTTGGTGCGTTATTATAATTATTATTGTCATTACCATTTAAACACGATTAAATCCAAATATCTTTATTTTGTGCTGTCCTGTGCCGTCCCCAATCTTTTATATAAACCCTCAGTAGTGAATAATGAAAATATTATTATTGTTATATTATTTTTGTTATTATTATTACTATTATTACTATTAGTGGTGGTAATAGTAGTAGTACTGGTAGTAGCAGCATATGCACCAGTATTATCATCATTATTATTATTATTATTAGTAGTAGTAGTAGTAATAGTAGTAGTAGTAGTAGTAGTAGTAGTAGTAGTAGTAGTAGTAGTAGTAGTAGTAATAGTTGTAGTAGTAGTAGTAGTAGTAGTAGTAGTAGTAGTAGTAGTAGTAGTAGCAACCTCAGCTGCAGCAGCAGCAGCAGCAGTGGTAGTAGTAGTAGTAGTAGTAGTAGTAGTAGTAGTAGTAGTAGCAGTAGTAGTAGTAGTGTACTAAAGGATATTCTTTACAGCATGTTGTTTTGTTGTACACACTTCTGGAGTCGACTATATATCTGTGTGTACGTATGTATATAATAACATACATACGCGCGCACGAGTGTGTGTGTGTGTGTGTGTGTGTGCGTGTGTGTGTGTGTGTGTGACCCAAAATTATACAATAAACAAAAATCAAAAGATAAGAATAGGTGAGAGAACAACAAACATGGTGTATTAGTTTGACACTCAGGGAAAATGATAGAAGCCAGGAGCAGGGATTTATCTTGTCATTTCTTCATTCTTCAGTCCCTCGTGGTATCAGTTCTTCAACTCTCTTCATATAAAACCCACTTCCACACACATCTACACACTAAACAACTCCAACATTCCACTGCCCCTCCTCGTCTACAATCCCCCAAACATTCTCTATATTGTTATATTCATTACCTACACTTCACACGCCATTATGCCCCTATAGCTTATACATACACTCACACACACGCACACATAACAACATAAGGATTCTCGCTCCCTTCTTCATATGTACCTCCCAGCACTTACCTACATTGTCAC
Organism: Octopus bimaculoides; assembly: GCF_046866305.1. Classification (NCBI taxonomy): domain Eukaryota; kingdom Metazoa; phylum Mollusca; class Cephalopoda; order Octopoda; family Octopodidae; genus Octopus; species Octopus bimaculoides. Next base: position 173,148,929 of record NC_142929.1, read on the forward strand.
TTGTATTCCACCTGACACTTCCATCCAGGTCGACCCACATACATCTTCGTACTGCCTATATACGTCAGATAGCCTCACAGAAACACATATAAACGCCTTTACACACATATACATACGCACGGAACAGTGTCATTAATACACTTTATGTACACACACACACACACGCACACACACACACACACACACACTTGCACACACACACACACACACACACACACACACACACACACACACTCATGCGCACGCGAATTTGTCCGGCTGCTTCTTACGCACAGACTTAAAACGACACAGGACCACACCCGCACACACATACGCTATTCTCACAAAGCATACACACACACATTAGCTGCTACACACAGGTGTTTGCACTCACATCAGATAGCCTCGCACACATATACAACACACGTCCTCAAACAAGCATATACATACGTCCACAAACACGCATACATTACACATAAATACATGGCCGGGACACACACATCACACCAAATTCGCGCATGTACTTATTCGCACACAGTGGACTCACACAAACACATACGCGCTCCCATACATACGCATACACATGCTCATATTATCTTCAAACTCAAATGCGTGTTACCCAAACACACACGCACACACACTCACTAAGATGCTCACCCATCATTTATTGACAAGCACACTTTATCCTCACATACAGAAAGATGTTTGGGCACATACACTTAATCAGGTCACTGCTGTCTCCATTGCTACCTTTCTCTCCAAAACACATCCTTTCTTCTAGTTCAATAAATGCAACTGTTAATCCAGATGCATTTTACTTTCCATCCCCACTCCCTACAGCTGTTTTCTCTGCTCATTCCTTTCTGTAGAAGAACCAAAACTCGAAACATCAAAGACTTCTTCCATTTTCCTTGAGCTTCAAGCTAATATACCTTGTTTGTTATTCCCTCACTTCTCTCAGCCTTTCGTTGTTTGTGTTTTGTTTTTTTCTGCACAGTTTGAACCATATATATACACATGGGCGTACCAGATTGATCCTACCTGACTGTATGTATGTATGTATGTATGTATGTATGTATGTATCTATCTATCTATCTATCTATCTATCTATCTATCTAACTTTCTATCAATCTATCTATCTCACTGTCTCTCACTCTCTTTTTCTCACTCTCTCTCTCATACACACTCTCTCTCTAGCACTCCCTCTCTCTATCTGTATATTTATATGTGTGTGTGTGTGTGTGCGTGCGTGTGTGCGTGCGTGCGTGTGTGCGTGCGTGCGTGTGTGTGTGTGTGTGTGTGTGTGTGTATGTATGTTTTATATAGGGTGTCCCAAATTTAAGGCAACCAACTCTTTTCAATTTTGCTAAAGTAAAATATTGTTATATTTTGGGTCCGAACATTGCAATGCGATGGTAAAGGAAACACAATCGTGACACTACCACATTTATTCGATATCACCACCTCTGTTTCGAATCATAGCCTTAAGTCTAGGTTCGAATACTTCACACGTAGCATGCAGCACTTTTTGTAGAATGGAAGCCTATTCCTGGTGCAGTTTTGCTTTTACAGCGTTGAGCAAAGCATGAGGAGTGTTCGACGCGTCAGCTCCAAAATTGACCAAACAGAAAAATCCAATGGTTTGAGATCAGGATTTCTTGGTCGTCATACATCCTCGTCTATGAACAATGAAATGCTTTTCTGAATCCAGTGGTATGTCTGTTTGAAGCTGTGGGATGGTGCCGAGTCCTGTTGAAGGCTCCAAGTTGCGCCTAGAAGGTGTTCATTTGTTAATGGAAGCAGTTCAGCTTCCAGAATTTCGCTAGTATATCGATCAGTGTTAATTCTAACACCCAAGGGCACAAAAACGAGGCGGGACCTTTCAGCCACCCAAACTGACTAGATTTTGACATCGATTTCCGACTCTACTCTCGACGGAGCCAGATACACATCAAATTCGCTCATTCTGGTGGTTTACTGTCAATTTGATGTCACATTTCTTTTCATCGGTGAACACCAGGCTGAGCAGCGTTCCTTCAGCAATCTGAGGCAGGATAAGACGACTTCTCTCCAGTCTCATAACCTTATAAACTTGCTTGAGCTCATGACGACGGATTATCTTTTAGGGGTGGGTCCTGAGATCCTCGTTCAGCACTTGCGTTGTAGCAGTCAGTTTTCTGACGGAAAGACGAGGATTTCGCTGTATCTTTTCCCTCATACTTTGATAAGCTGAGAGACCTGCGCGCTCCTATTTCGGCCGCATCCAAGTTGATCAGCGGTGGAACTAGTCTCTAGAAATTTCTTGGCAATATTCCATACTAGTTCGGTTAATTTTAAAGCTTTTTTGCTATAGCTGTATTACTTTCGCTTCCTTTGTGGAGGGTTATGATTGTATTTTGGTTTATAGCCATTATCTAATTTATAAATCTGAATTTATTTAGTCCGAAACAGAAAGAAGCTTTTATAATGATGCATAATTTTCATATCGTATCACGTTCATTGATAGTTATTAAAGCCCCAAACTTCGATTGCCTTAATTTCAGAACACCCTGTATATATCGTCAATAATATTCCGCACATTTGGCTAGCTTTTTTTCCTTTAGTCTCGATGATGTGGTTTCGGTTTTTCGACCAATGGAATTCCTATTTGTAACATTAACGTGAAAATGTTCGTAGACGTTGCAGATCTGTATAAAGTTATAGTAATTCTAACACGAAACAATATAGCATTGGGTAAAAAAAAATAAAAAGAAAAGTGGGCCTTTGAGTTTCAGTGCTATAAAATGGTGAGAGAGAAGGGATAGGAAAGTTAGCATTACTCTTATCGACTTTGGAATTGATTAAATGCATCGTTAATCTGGACGTGATTTGAACTCAGAACACACATTGCATACACATTTTATTCGACCCGATGCGTTTACAATTCTGCTAATTTGCTTACGTAGCCTAGGCATCATATTATTAACCATTATTATATTACTGCTTGTTGCAGTGGTTCTAGTAATATTTTTGTCGGTGGTTTTATTCTTACGGGAGGAAGCTGTACTCCAAAAGATAATCATAATGATGGTGGTGCTGGTGGACTTTCATTGCTAAAAATATTCGTATGGAATCCTTAAAATATAAACAGACATAGAGGGGAGATTGTAAGAAAGGGAGACGAGATGGGAATAACCAAAGATAAAAAACGAGGGAAGAGTAAAGAAACATTGAAATTGAGATAGCTAGAGGAAGAAAATAAAATAAAGATATCAGAATTAATGAAAAGTTGAGATGCATTAAAGAAAGGAAACGAAAGAGTGAGAAAGAAAGAAAGAAAGACAGATATAAAGAAAGAAAGATATAAAGAAAGAAAGAGGGAAAGAGAGAGACAGAAATAGAGAGAGAGAGACAGAGAGAAAATATGAGACGTAGAAAGACAAAAGGAAAGATAGCATATACACATATACATTAATGAACATCTGATTGTGTGCAGGTGTGTTATTGACATATTTATTAGAATTACAAGAAAGTATATAACATTGGATGCACATTATATATTTCATTGTAATAAGAAATTCTAAAGTGGTTTTGAGTAGGAGTTTAATAATAGATTTGAAGTAGAGGCCTGAGATTTCGAAAATTTACAGTAAACAACAAAAGTTTATTGACGATAGTTCCTTTGTAAAAAATTCAATTCTCAATTATAGGTTTCATTCGAAAGTTGCTGAGTGCTACAGCATAAATCGTTGTTACTCAACGAATCGACACAGTCGTTTGTTTTCAGTTTCCGATTGGTGCCACATTGATTCAATTACGCAAAGAGTCCTCTTGAAAAACATGGATATACAGATATGCATTTCTTTCTAGTATTCTATATATTGTAGATCTTTCGCTGACATGAGAAATACATTATTGCATAATACGTATATATATATATATATATATATATATATATATATATATATATATATATATATATATATATATATAGAGAGAGAGAGAGAGAGAGAGAGAGAGAGAAACATAGACAGAGAGAGAGAAAGAGAATGAGAGAGGAGAGATAGATAGATATAGATATATAGATAGATATGTGTGTGTTTTTGAGCGTGCATTCCTATGTAGGTATGTGTACTTACACCCACGTCCATATATACACTCACAGTGAAGGGAAAAAGGAGGAATATTTCTTTGTATATCATTATGGTGCAGTAACAGAATGTTAGCTATAAGAAAGTGTGGCTACAATGAAATCTAATAAACATCCAAGGTTATGTATGCAAAATAACTAAGGAAATACAAACATTAATATTAGAATAATATCAATTTAGCATAAATATCTACATCCATATACACACATGCAATATAATTATAAAAGTATTTTAGAACTTCTCATAGTGCCACAATAACATATTTCTCACATGCGCTTACACAGTCCCATACGCAAGGAAATTTTCGTCCTGCAATGTCGTCTTCCGGGTATGAGTCGACTTGCCTTTATTGCCTTCAAATTTTAATTTGAAAAATTCGAATTCTATGCTAGAAAATACGGTGGGCTTCTTTGAAATTATTTTTCAAATTGTGTTCTTTGCAGAATTCAAACCGGTTACTAACACAGTAGTATGTTTTTTTTTTCCTTAAGTCAAGACAGTACCTGTGTAGATTTATGTATGCTTGTGTTCGTGAGTGTCATGTGTGCCGTGTGTATATGAGGGCGTGTGGATAAGCTGTGTGAGTAAGCCTACACTCGCGGGTGTTCGCGTCATGATAGCACACAAATGTATATTTCATTGTTGTCTATGTCTATGTCACCGCGTATAAATTGTCACTCAGAAGCTTCAAACTGAGATATCCGGATTATTATTTTTTTCCTGTTTCGTGAATATTCACTTTTCCTCTGATCCCTTATATCTGGAGAAAATGAATTAATCTGCTGTGTTTTAATCTGCTGTGTTTTCTTGGGAGGTACTTAGGCATTTCCATATGTCTAAGTAGGTCTGTTGCTATGGAACTCAAGGCATCTATGATAATAGGAACAAATGAAAATCTATAACCTGGATATAAGAAACTGTAGGGGTTTCATCAATTATCTATAGATCTTCTCGTCTCCAATTTTTGAAGGGTATATTCACATCTGCTGGGTAACAGAACTCCATAACGGTGCATAAAGTTTGCTCTCTCTCCCATTCAACTAAATCTGTCCTGTTATGTTTATGACGAGTTGCAGTTTTTTATTAGAATGTTCTGCAAGTGTTCTTTATATGTATAGGTGTGGATAATTTCTGTTCTGGTGTCAGGATTATCGTTCCTGCGTGATGCATAGTAGATCATCTTAGCGATATTTTTGAACAGCTACTGAAGATATGAGTGATATATTCTACACTAGTATGGCACAATCGGCACTTTCTATTACAACGTGCAGGTTCAAAAGCACTTTTCTCTCGTTTGTTGATATTTCGTTGCTATATTTTGTTTGCTGGATGCGAATAGCATAGTCTTTTTGGTGAAATATAATGTACGCATCACTGCTACCGTGCTCCAACTTGCGGGATATGTTTTCATGCATACTTTCTGCTGCTATCATTAACATTTCTCTTTCAAGTCTCTATTTAAATAGATTAGTCCAGCCATCTTGAGATATCTCATGGTTTTATTGACTTCGTTGTTAAGTATACATATAATGTACACGACTTTGCTTTTCTTCTCAGTAGGTGTTGTTCAAGTGACACATTGGGGCACTCAAATGCCGTTTTGACTGATCTATTATCTCTAAATATACCCGCCCTGCGTTTAACATAGATCCAGTCACTGTTGTTGTTGATGTGGACGCTACCTGTCATCGTTTGTCTCCTGCTAGCCCAGATCGCCAAGTCGCAAATTTCATCAAGTGTTCAGTCTAATATCCTAAACATTGATACTATCACTACCACACTGTAAAAGTATTGTGGAGTATAGTTTAATTGCATGTACACTTCTCTGACTTCCATATCTTCCAAAGTTTGCTGAAATGTTCTTTTTCTGCTTTAGCTTTACTCACAGCACCAACATATGCAGCATACACATCGATCCCAAAAAATTTGTAACATTCACCACTGGTGATAGGGGAAATACGCAGGCCATTGATATTCATATTCTTTCCTGGTCGACAGCCTTTCTTCATTTGACTGCCAGCTGTGAACACTTACCCTGTCCAAATTTCATTCCTAAGTCTCGTGAAAATGTGACATGTTCCAACTACTTCTTGGTGACATGAGTATTACTCAACATAGTTTAAAGTCATCAACGAAAGACATTTTTGGTGAATTTAATCTTCCATCTACAGTTACTATCATGCAGTACTCTATTTCCTTAACAAGGCGGAAAAGGAGATCACTATTAGGACAAAATGCATTACGGATGAACTGCCACACTAAAATAATTCTTACGAGTCTAATTCTCTTAGTGAATTTAACAGAAGCCTCGGCTCTTAGCAACAGCTCTGTGGACCATATTGTCAGCCTCTTAATGTCACTTGATATAGAAAATCTTAGCAATGGGGAGTAGCTCTATAATCCTTGAGTTTGAAACAGAATCAAACGCTTTCTAAGAACCTTGCAGGTTTCGGCAACGTTAAGAACTGTTTTGTTGATGAGGAGTTGTCCGAAACAGCACGCCCTCTTGTTTGCCATCTCCAAGCTCTTCAGCCTCTACATTGCAATTTCGGAGTGAACGCATTCAAGTTACCCGTGTATAATGGTTAAATCACATCCTGAGATTCACAAATTTCTCCCGATATTTCTGCAGCCTGCAATATCTGACCCCTGCCTCTTGTGCTGCCATGGTGTATACAGTAGTAATTCCACTTGTTGAGTTTGTTTTAATTTTCACCGCTTCATTACTGCTATGATTTTCTATGCAAAAGGTGATTGATCTCATTTTTTCCAAAAGGTGACAAATGTTTTTAGCACATGAGTTATATAAATGTCAAATCTTCTTGAGGATAGTGTCCTTTACAGAAAGATGGAAGATGAATAATCTCCTTGTGCCGAAATGACGTATTAGTAACATTTCTTTACAAAGATTTACTTTCACATTGATGAGGGAAGCGGAAAGCAAACATGTGGAAGTTCTCAGTGAGTCAATGAATTTTATTTAGTTTCTGTACTTGAAAATGATTGTTCCGATTGACTATATCCAGGTATTGCAAAAAGAATTTCCGCCTATACGTGTACTTAATCTTCATGTAAGCACTGCACTATGACATTACAGCGATGAGCTATACTGAGATATTTCAATTAAAATTAAGTTATTTCCTGCTATTGACAATGCACAGCTTGCAGTCACGGTTAATAAATGGTAGAGCCTACCTAGCTCTAAGCCTTATCACAGAAACGCATTAACATTTGTGTTGTAGTAAACGGCTCCCTTGTAAAATTAACATGCATTTCTTTGAGTAATAATGTTGAACCAGTATTTTACGTAGTGGTGAGTCTACTGCGTAAAGGAAACACATTCTGACATAAAGGAAGCACATCACTTCTATCACCAACGTATTTTCAACGTTTCCTAATTTTCTTGGTCAATACCTATGAGCCATGATAGACATTGTGGTGACTAAACAAGGCAATGATACTCATATATGCAATTTATTGTCTCTTCACATCAGAAATTCAAAATGTCTTTTAATATCTGCGACAGGTATTTTTGTCGAAACGTAGGACATATCTGAAAACATTATTTTGTCGATGGCATATAATCTGCGACATTTTAGTTTTACTGTTAGGAATTCTGTCATGCAATTTAAATTTTGAAGTAACATGCATATCCTTTAAATATGTATAAGAAACCTCATACATTTTGGACCCTGCAACATTGATTTAAAACTCTTTCAAACGTATCATAATATTTATTACCTTGAAGTATCAGTTCATTGAAACGGGAAATATCCTTGTAGCTTAAAAATAATTCCTAGTCGGCGTTTCATTAATATAAGTATAAAACTTCTTGAACACCAAGAATACATCTAGCATTGAGAGAAGATTATAGTCAGAAATATATTGGCGGTTTACCTGTACCAGCGAACCATATAATTTTAGTATTGAAAAACACGTTGTTTCTCTATAACCTAGTCGTTCAGCGTCCACGTACTATACCGTATAGTGGAAGAAATATGTTGGTGATGGAAATAGTTCACTAAAAAGATAATGGAGAAGCTCAATAATTGTATTTCTCTCAAATTATCAAATGTCTGCCCCCGACCAAAGAAATAAAGAGCTAGCAAATTTTAGCACAAACTAAATTTATTTATAAGGTAAAAATACTATTTGCGCACACCTATCTCTTTTCAACGTTTAAAATTCTTAAAACCGTCTTAGATTTATTGAACATGCAAATTAGCTGCCCTCTTTTCAATGTTCTCATCACAGCCATCCACCTGCAATAACAAAAAAAGCAGTCTTATGAAATGATCTGTTGACTTGGGGTAAGCCTTAACACAACACGACAATATGCATACACGCACCCACATTTACATTTATATGTGTACACACACACACACGCGCGCGCATACACACTCGTACACACACGTGTAACTACAATCACTTACAGATGCACACACACGCGCGCATACACACTCGTACACACACGTGTAAATAAGATCACTCACAGATGCACTCATAAAATGCCTATAAGTACACACGCATGAACATAAATAAATGCATATCTATATATGCATGTACAAACATATATGTGTATGCGATAGAGTATTTTAGCGACTCAGAAGAGAAAACTCGAGATAGATAGATAGATCGATAGATAGATAGATAGATAGATAGATAGATAGATAGATAGATAGATAGGTAGATAGATAGATAGATAGATAGATAGAATACAACATAGCAGCAGGTAGAAATATACGGAAATAATGCTGAAATCGTGTCTTTGAAATAATGAAATTAAAATTTTAGAAAACATTACTAGGTCGTTGGAATGTGGTTTAAACTATTTACGAAGTAAAAATACTTCACGAACATATGGAAGAAAATATATTTATTTTTAAAAAAAAAGCAAAATTTAAAAAAATAAGAAATTTAAATCAGTAATCCACACACGCAGAAATGTAAATGCATTTGGGTCAAAGTGAATTCACTTGACTAAATATATTTTTAACTTCAGTTTCAATTACGAAAATTGAGTGAAGAAACAGGTAAATGTAATTATTTCACTGCGTCTTTGTACATGCATTTATACACGCGCACACACGTGTGTTTCTATATTCGAATGTGTATGCGTGAGTATGTTCGAGTGTGTATATGTGAGTGCGTGAGTTAATCTATAACCGTATATATATATATATATATATATATATATATATATATATATATATATATATATATATATATATATATATATATATGTGTGTGTGTGTGTGTGTGTGTGTGTGTGTGTGTGTGTGTGTGCGTGTGTGTGTGTGTGTATGTATGTATGTATATCTATATATATATATGAAAGTGATAGAGAAACGAAAGACGAAGACAGGTGTATGACCAAGAAGCAAGTGAATTAGTTTGACGCTCAGGAAAATGAAAAAGTCTTTTACGTTTCGAACCTACGCTTTTGAACAGGAAGGAATAAGAGAAAATAAACAGAGAGAGAGAATGAAAAAACTTCTAGATTGCAGCGGCCCAGCTATTATAATAGTATTATAATAGTCTTTCAATATATTACAATATAGGTGTCTATGGGAATTAAAACTAAGAAAGCAAAATTCATAAATAAGGATTGAACGGTTCGGCGTTTTTTTTTCTCTTATGAGCAAATGGGAAACCAACTATTTCTTTAACCCGGCGTGAATTGCGGAAACCCCTGACGAGAAACAAGACCATGCTGGTTAAATCTCAAAATAACGTGATAGAGTTTTATCAAACTACTTCATTCTGTGAGTTTATCTCAGAGAAGAAAGATGTTGTGGCTTGCTGCTCGCAGTGGATGAAAATCTCATGAGGTTGGTGATTTTGTGTAGCTATTCGAGTCATATATTTTAGCGCTCATTTCTAGCAATTGCACGTACTATGTGCACCCTTATTTATGAATTTTGCCTTTTTAGTTTTAATTGTTTTAACTACTGATATTATAACATATTTCAATATATCATAATATATCATGATAAGATAGGTTTCTTTATTAGCCACACAGGGCTCAACACAGAGGGGACAAAATACAAATGTAGAGTTTTTCTTTTCGAGGGGGTCGAAAACAAAGCAGAAAAAAAACAAAAGTGGGGACAACGATGAAAAAAAAACATCGCAAAACGTTTGGGGTATTTACAAAAAATACGAAATAATACAAAAAATTCCCAATAAATGGGGAGGTTATCCGTGGAAAGAAAAACCTACGAAAAGACCACGGTAACCTCGGTCTTTAGCGTCACACTTTGTTAAATAAAATTTCTTTTATTTAAGCAAGAAACGTGAGTAACTCTCTGTTTACAAAATTTTAAAACGTTTTATAGAATCATGGTCAAGGTGGTTTCGTCATTTATACGTGCCATTCTTGCTACATGTATCCATCTTTTTGCGAAACATTTGCTAGACAACACTTGCCTCTCTACTCTCACCTTCCTTTTCAAGTGATACTTGAAAAAGTTGATGAGAGATTGACCAGAGAGGAAAGTATTTGTCTCTAATCCTTTCAGACGCGTCCACCAGATGCATTCTTTGGCCATAGCCACAAGTACGATAAATACAGCTCTTCCTTCCCGTTTAAAGGAAGGAGGCGTGACGATATTGACGATAGACTCGGTTGATAAACCGACTCGTCCCACACGCGACAGCAGTCGTTCGACATAAGCCCACAGGTCCGAAATGGTTGGACACTGCACGAGTGCGTGCAGAACGGTTTCATCGCTCTGACCGCATCTCGGGCAGGTCGGCCCCGCATTTCGCGAGCCGTGTCTATAGAGCTTATCCCGAACGGGTAGCGCCTCTCGGTAACACTGCCAGGCCAGGGATCTCTGGAAGTTGTCCATAGGTCCCGGCCCGAAAGTCGTCCTGAACAGGCAGGTCAGGTATTCCTCGTCGACGCCCAGGTTCGCCCAGAGATCGTCGTCGTACCTGCCCTCCACTAATCCCCTATAGAATGACTTCGTTGTGATGCAGCCGCTCAAGGTCGACCCGGGACGGCAAAGTTGTTGCAGAGCAACGCGACACTCACGGTGCCATTCGCCATTCCTCGGCCTCTTTTTGATCCACGACTGCAGCTCGGTCATGGAGACGAGCTGCGGGAAAGCGCGTCGCACAAACGGCGACCACACCTGCTCACCGTCGTGAGCGGAAGTGGATGCGCTCCATTTCGGTGATGGCGCGATCGGGACAAGGCACGACGGTCAGGCGGTATTCGATGACGGACGCGATGTACGCGTTCGCCACCTCCGCCCGACCTTTTAGGGACAGCTTCCTCTCGGACCATTGCCGGCAGAGAGTGGCCACCCTACTCATTATCTCGTCCCAGTTCTTCTCCGTTTGCAGGTCCGGACCGAACCAGACTCCGAGCAACTTGACCGGACCGTCCGTCCAGCGTCCCACTACTGAGGCGCTGCCGGACGGTATGGGCTTGCTTCTCCAGGTGCCGAACAGCAAACCCACCGACTTATCCCGGTTGATTTTCGCTCCCGTCACCGCTTCGTAGTCTTTCAGCGTCTCGCCGACAAGCTCGATGTACTCGTGGCTAGACGCTATGACGGTGACGTCGTCCGCGTATGCCGACACGCTCGTCCCGCACCCCAGTTCTCGCGGGATGCCCCTCAGCGTCGCCAGCTTCCGCAGTAGTGGCTCGAGAGTCAATACGTACAGGAGCGGCGACAGGGGGCATCCCTGACGAACCGAACGTGCAATGTCGAAGGGTCCCGATAGACGTCCATTGACGCGAACAACCGAACGGATGCCTGTGTATCCAAGTATCGATGGTCTACCCTATCGAAAGCTTTCGATTGATCCAAATTGATCAGGGCCCCACCCATGCCAGGTTCCTTAACTACCCTCTCTATGATGTAGCGCATCAGATGGAGGTTGTCATGGATGCTCCGGCCCGGCACGGCGCACGTCTGCTCCGTGCCGACCAGTTTCTCGATGACAAGCGCCAACCGCTTGGCTAACACCTTGGCCAAAATTTTCATGTCTGCATTGAGCAGAGTGATGGGCCTAAAGTTATCTATGGCGTCCCCCTTGTTTGGATCTTTCTTCAGCAGCGTTACCGCTCCTCGGCTCACAAAACCGGGAATGCTCCCGTTCTGCTGCCAGTTGCAGTACACGGCCGCCAAGACGTCTCCAAACAAGTCTGGCATACAGTTGTAAAGCTCGTAGGGCAGACCATCCAAACCCGGAGATTTGTCCGTCGAGCAACCCGCCATCGCGTCCCTCACCTCCTCCGCCGTGATGACCCCTTCGCAGCACCCCGCCTCTCCTGCCGAGAGTCGTGGCAAGCTGTGCAGGTAGGTACTAAAGTCCACCTTGCCTTCTCGCTCGCCACTCCTCCCGAACAGTCGGGCAAAATGCCGCTGAAACGCCTCGCACATCTTGCTCGGCTCGAGCAATTCGCGCCCCTGTTCGTCTACCAGAGACCGGATGGTGGCTCTGTTACCCCGCTGCGCCTCCGCTACCCGAGCCTCTCGTGCGGCTCCAACACCTTCATTCCTCAGAGCACGCATCCTTGCCCTGACAGCACACCCTTCGTGTTTAGCATTGAAGTGTTGGTCGAGGGCCAACCTCGCCGCTAAAACTTCGGATGCGATGCCACTTCGCAATGCCTCTTCTAACTTTATCACTAGCTCCCCCTCTACTCTGTTCCTCTCTACAGCTAGTACCCTGCTATACCTTATTGCTTCCGCCCTTACTGCTCTCTTGAGGGCAAACCACCATTTGTTGTTGACGATGGCTCCCGTCAAAGCCCTCTTTACTAACGTGCTAATCCGGTCTCTGAAAACCTGTCTCGACGGGAAAGACGCGTTTAGTTTCCAGTAACCGGGACCCTGCCTATGTGCCTTATCTAAGTCTAGCGTACACGTCACAAGTTTGTGATCCGTGTAGCTGACTATGTGGAACTGTGGACATCCTAAACTATCTCTATCTCTTGTCCTACACACTATCCTATCTAGATACGATCTCGACGACCCAATGCGGTTGCTCCAAGTCCACGTTGGCACATTTGGGTGGTCGAGTCGGTACCTGTCAGACAACTGGAAGCGTCTGAGCAGGTCTATGAGGCCTTTGCATCCCCTTCTAGTTTTGTCACTCCCCACGTAGTCTAGATGCGTGTCCAAGGTAGCATTCCAATCCCCCACTAAAAGTAAGGGACGAGACGTTCCCAGGAATACTTCTAGACGTCGAAAGAAGTCTGACCGACCTGTTAAAGGAGGCACATAAACTGCCAGCAACCGAAAAGCGCCTCCATCGCTGCCGTCCACATCTAGGACAACCAGTCTACCCTCCGGGTCCGTAAATATCGTCTTTACTTGGAGATCCAGACTCTTGCGAAAAAGAACCGCCGTGCCACTACCGCCCATCCTCGGCAGACAGGGAGAAAAATAAATGTTAAACTGTCCGCCAAACATGGACTTTAGGGCCCGCGGTTCATGGAGTCTGGTCTCACAAATGGCTATGATATCCAAATTGTGTGACTTGATGTCATTTAAGAGGTACCCTTGTTTCCAAGGCGACCCCAAGCCACACACATTCACACAGCCAATCTTCACCATGATTCTATTTATACGTGTGCTTTAAAGCACAAAACAAAAGAACAGAAAGTTACTTACCGTTCGAAAGTTTTGTTTCCTCCTTGGATTTTTCACCAAGGAGGCTATTGTACAATTTCTTGCACAAATATTTCTGGAATCCCCCTACCGATTTGGGGTAGAGGGATTTTATTTTGTTGTGTAATGCTGGTGTTACATGATAAATTTTAATGTGTTTTGGCGGTGTTGTGCGTGGGTGGTTGTTTGTTTTGATGTCGTTATTTGTGATATTTGTTTTAGAGTTGATGTAATTCATCAACTCTGTGTTTGTAGTGTCTATTGCTGTTAGCATTGTTTTTGGTGTGTTATCATTGGTGTTTATCGTGTAGGCGTTGAGAGTGTTTTCGGGAGATGTGAATCTCCCTGCTTTGTTGTTGTTCGTTTTTCTTTTTTTGCTCCTCTTCCTCCTTCCTTTTTGGGCAATTTTCCATTCCTCAGTACTTGACTCGTCTTCAGATGAAAACTCTGAGGAATCGGAAGGAGGTAGGGGCATGTTGTATGCTTTTGTGTTTGCTTGTGTAAGTGGTTGTATTGTTGTTTTTGTTGTTGTTGGTTGTTGAATTTTTGGTTGTGGTGTAAGTCATGTGGGGGAAGGGGTATCAGTCTTTGTATTGTCTTTTCTTTTTTCGTCTTCTTTGTTTGTTAATTTTGTAGTCTTTGTTGTATTTTCTTTCGTTGATGTTGTTGATGTTGCTTTTATTGTTTTTTGTGTGGATGGCGGTGTGGGCAGCAAGGCTTTTTTTGTGTGTTTAGTTAGTTCTTGTTGTTGTTGTTGTGTTTTTCGGGCAGTCGGACACTCCTTTTTGAGGTGTGCCTCGCTGTCGCATAAGTAACAGCGAGGCCGCCTGCCCTCTACTACTATATGCAACTTTTGGTTTGTTGCCAAACGGATGTATGGTGGGATTTTTTTGATTTCTTGTTCGTTTGTGTGGAACAAGATTTGTATGCTTCTTCCGGTCCAATTGCTCTCTCCAACGTTTATTTTCAGTATGTTAATGTTGTCCATATCAACACATATGGCCGATATCAACCATAGTGTGTCGATTGTTGGAGGTGCGTGCTTTATTGTTACCTTTGTTACCTTTTGGCCAACGTAACTGGGTAACATTGTTATTTCAGGTGTGTGAAGAGTTAGCGTTGAATACGTCTTCGCCAACTCTTCATTTCGAAAAATCACCTGTATCTGTGCAAATCTATACCAAGTAATATATGTTTTTTTATCCCATATTGATTGCAAACATTTTTGAATTTTGTCTATACTGGCCTGTTCCGGCCTTCTATTTTTAGTGTTTATTATTTTATATATTATTGTTTTTCTACTTGTTTCCTCTAATATGTGTTGTGGTATGTTTAAGTGTACTTCACCGCTTTCTTTGGTGATTAATTTTCTCGTTTCTATTATTTCTTTTGTTGTGTAAGACACAACAGTTTCACTTTGCTTCAAAGCTTCAGCAAAGTTTTTGTTTTTGTTATTGTTGTTATTGTTGTTGCTGGTGCTGGCACTGGTATTGGTGGCAGATGTGGTATTTGTGTCAGTGGTGTTGTGGCTTTTTCCTTCCTCTCTTTCGCTTCCTGCTGGTGAAGAGAGCAAAGATTGAGTTGAACTATTGCTGCTGCTGCTGTTGTTGTTGTCGTTGTTGTTGTTGCTGGTGGTAATGATGACGTCACCAGAATTGATGCTGACGTCAGATTCTTTGGAGGCATTGTCTATGTTCTGTTTTGTAACCTTGGTTACAGTTTTGTTTTTGTTGTTGTTGTTGGTGGTGGTGGCGGTGTTAACACTTGAATTTGTGTGTATAAATTCTTTTTTCTTTTTCTCCATTCTCTCGTTTAACTGTGAGGAAGGAAGACTAGGAAATTCTTTTTCGAACGAAACACTGCAAAATGCAGCGTTCGTTTCACAAAAATGTTCATGGCTACAAGACGCCATCGTCTCAAAAAAAATGGCTAGAAAGCCGAAATTGGTTTTTATATCCTGGAAATGTGCCACACAGGGCAGATTTCCGTCGCAAAAAACTTGCACCAGAGAGTCTACAAGTTGTTATACAACTTTGTATATAAAATAAGCTTTACAAACAAACTTTTTAAAACATGAAAAAGGCAAAACTTACGGAGCCAACACGTCTACCGTCCGTTCATAGAGATAGATAGATAGATAGGTTTCTTTATTAGCCACACAGGGCTCAACACAGAGGGGACAAAATACAAATGTAGAGTTTTTCTTTTCGAGGGGGTCGAAAACAAAGCAGAAAAAAAAAAACAAAAGTGGGGACAACGATGAAAAAAAAAAAAAAAAAAAAAAAAAAAAAAAAAAAAAAACATCGCAAAACGTTTGGGGTATTTACAAAAAATACGAAAAATACAAAAAATTCCCAATAAATGGGGAGGTTATCCGTGGAAAGAAAAACCTACGAAAAGACCACGGTAACCTCGGTCTTTAGCGTCACAGTTTGTTAAATAAAATTTCTCTGTTTACAAAATTTTAAAACGTTTTATAGAATCATGGTCAAGGTGGCTTCGTCATTTATACGTGCCATTCTTGCTACATGTATCCATCTTTTTTCGAAACATTTGCTAGACAACACTTGCCTCTCTACTCTCACCTTCCTTTTCAAGTGATACTTGAAAAAGTTGATGAGAGATTGACCAGAGAGGAAAGTATTTGTCTCTAATCCTTTCAGACGCGTCCACCAGATGCATTCTTTGGCCATAGCCACAAGTACGATAAATACAGCTCTTCCTTCCCGTTTAAAGGAAGGAGGCGTGACGATATTGACGATAGACTCGGTTGATAAACCGACTCGTCCCACACGCGACAGCAGTCGTTCGACATAAGCCCACAGCCCCGAAATGGTTGGACACCGCACGAGTGCGTGCAGAACGGTTTCATCGCTCTGACCGCATCTCGGGCAGGTCGGCCCCACATTTCGCGAGCCGTGTCTATAGAGCTTATCCCGAACGGGTAGCGCCTCTCGGTAACACTGCCAGGCCAGGGATCTCTGGAAGTTGTCCATAGGTCCCGGCCCGAAAGTCGTCCTGAACAGGCGGGTCAGGTATTCCTCGTCGACGCCCAGGTTCGCCCCGAGATCGTCGTCGTACCTGCCCTCCACTAATCCCCTATAGAATGACTTCGTTGTGATGCAGCCGCTCAAGGTCGACCCGGGACGGCAAAGTTGTTGCAGAGCAACGCGACACTCACGGTGCCATTCGCCATTCCTCGGCCTCTTTTTGATCCACGACTGCAGCTCGGTCATGGAGACGAGCTGCGGGAAAGCGTGTCGCACAAACGGCGACCACACCTGCTCACCGTCGTCTACGTAGAGCCGGAGATGTCGCAGTCTCAGCGCATGTCTGCGCATCATCAACCACGGCATGCCCAGCCCTCCTTTCAGCGGGTGTTGGCAACAAACGGATCGCCTCACCATCGGAACGCTTCCTTTCCACAAAAAGCGGAAGAGGATGCGCTCCATTTCGGTGATGGCGCGATCGGGACAAGGCACGACGGTCAGGCGGTATTCGATGACGGACGCGATGTACGCGTTCGCCACCTCCGCCCGACCTTTTAGGGACAGCTTCCTCTCGGACCATTGCCGGCAGAGAGTGGCCACCCTACTCGTTATCTCGTCCCAGTTCTTCTCCGTTTGCAGGTCCGGACCGAACCAGACTCCGAGCAACTTGACCGGACCGTCCGTCCAGCGTCCCACTACTGAGGCGCTGCCGGACGGTATGGGCTTGCTTCTCCAGGTGCCGAGCAGCAAACCCACCGACTTATCCCGGTTGATTTTCGCTCCCGTCACCGCTTCGTAGTCTTTCAGCGTCTCGCCGACAAGCTCGATGTGCTCGTGGCTAGACGCTATGACGGTGACGTCGTCCGCGTATGCCGACACGCTCGTCCCGCACCCCAGTTCTCGCGGGATGCCCCTCAGCGTCGCCAGCTTCCGCAGTAGTGGCTCGAGAGTCAATACGTACAGGAGCGGCGACAGGGGGCATCCCTGACGAACCGAACGTGCAATGTCGAAGGGTCCCGATAGACGTCCATTGACGCGAACAACCGAACGGATGCCTGTGTACAAGGCAGCCATCCAGCCGCGGAAAACGGGACCGAAACCGGCCGCTTCGAGGACGGCCTCCAAGTATCGATGGTCTACCCTATCGAAAGCTTTCGATTGATCCAAATTGATCAGGGCCCCACCCATGCCAGGTTCCTTAACTACCCTCTCTATGATGTAGCGCATCAGATGGAGGTTGTCATGGATGCTCCGGCCCGGCACGGCGCACGTCTGCTCCGTGCCGACCAGTTTCTCGATGACAAACGCCAACCGCTTGGCTAACACCTTGGCCAAAATTTTCATGTCTGCATTGAGCAGAGTGATGGGCCTAAAGTTATCTATGGCGTCCCCCTTGTTTGGATCTTTCTTCAGCAGCGTTACCGCTCCTCGGCTCACAAAACCGGGAATGCTCCCGTTCTGCTGCCAGTTGCAGTACACGACCGCCAAGACTTCTCCAAACAAGTCTGGCATACAGTTGTAAAGCTCGTAGGGCAGACCATCCAAACCCGGAGATTTGTCCGTCGAGCAACCCGCCATCGCGTCCCTCACCTCCTCCGCCGTGATGACCCCTTCGCAGCACTCCGCCTCTCTTGCCGAGAGTCGTGGCAAGCTGTGCAGGTAGGCACTAAAGTCCACCCTGCCTTCTCGCTCGCCACTCCTCCCGAACAGTCGGGCAAAATGCCGCTGAAACGCCTCGCACATCTTGCTCGGCTCGAGCAATTCGCGCCCCTGTTCGTCTACCAGAGACCGGATGGTGGCTCTGTTACCCCGCTGCGCCTCCGCCACCCGGGCCTCTCGTGCGGCTCCAACACCTTCATTCCTCAGAGCACGCATCCTTGCCCTGACAGCACACCCTTCGTGTTTAGCATTGAAGTGTTGGTCGAGGGCCAACCTCGCCGCTAAAACGTCGGATGCGATGCCACTTCGCAATGCCTCTTCTAACTTTATCACTAGCTCCCCCTCTTCTCTGTTCCTCTCTACAGCTAGTGCCCTGCTATACCTTATTGCTTCCGCCCTCACTGCTCTCTTGAGGGCAAACCACCATTTGTTGTTGACGATGGCTCCCGTCAAAGCCCTCTTTACTAACGTGCTAATCCGGTCTCTGAAAACCTGTCTCGACGGGAAAGACGCGTTTAGTTTCCAGTAACCGGGACCCTGCCTATGTGCCTTATCTAAGTCTAGCGTACACGTCACAAGTTTGTGATCCGTGTAGCTGACTATGTGGAACTGTGGACATCCTAAACTATCTCTATCTCTTGTCCTACACACTATCCTATCTAGATACGATCTCGACGACCCAATGCGGTTGCTCCAAGTCCACGTTGGCACATTTGGGTGGTCGAGTCGGTACCTGTCAGACAACTGGAAGCGTCTGAGCAGGTCTATGAGGCCTTTGCATCCCCTTCTACTTTTGTCACTCCCCACGTAGTCTAGATGCGTGTCCAAGGTAGCATTCCAATCCCCCACTAAAAGTAAGGGACGAGACGTTCCCAGGAATACTTCTAGACGTCGAAAGAAGTCTGACCGACCTGTTAAAGGAGGCACATAAACTGCCAGCAACCGAAAAGCGCCTCCATCGCTGCCGTCCACATCTAGGACAACCAGTCTACCCTCCGGGTCCGTAAATATCGTCTTTACTTGGAGATCCAGACTCTTGCGAAAAAGAACCGCCGTGCCACTACCGCCCATCCTCGTCAGACAGGGAGAAAAATAAATGTTAAACTGTCCGCCAAACATGGACTTTAGGGCCCGCGGTTCATGGAGTCTGGTCTCACTAATGGCTATGATATCCAAATTGTGTGACTTGATGTCATTTAAGAGGTACCCTTGTTTCCAAGGGGACCCTAAGCCACGCACATTCACACAACCAATCTTCACCATGATTCTATTTATACGTGTGCTTTAAAGCACAAAACAAAAGAACAGAGTGTTACTTGCCGTTAGAAAGTTTTGTTTCCTCCTTGGATTTTTCACCAAGGAGGCTATTGTACAATTTCTTGCACAAATATTTCTGGAATCCCCCTACCGAGTTGGGGTAGAGGGATTTTATTGTGTTGTGTAATGCTGGTGTTACATGAATAATTTTAATGTGTTTTGGCGGTGTTGTACGTGGGTGGTTGTTGGTTTTGATATAGTTATTTGTGATGTTTGTTTTAGAGTTGATGTAATTCATCAACTCTGTGTTTGTACTGTCTATTGCTGTTAGCATTGTTTTTTTTATATTACTATTGGTGTTAGTAGTATTTTCGGGAGATGTGAATCTCCCTGCTTTGTTTGTGTTTGCATTTTGTTTTGTTTTCTTCTTACTGCGCTTCCTCTTTCCTTTCGTAGCTATTTTCCACTCCTCCCCACTCTCTTCATCGGATGATGGGAGATCTGAGGAGTCAGAAAGAGGTAACGGCAAATTTTGTGCGTCTGTGTGTGTTTCTGTGAATGTTTGTGTTGCTGTTTTTATTGATGTTGGCTCCTTGTTATTTATGTGTGGTGTATGTGATATGGGGGAGGGAGAGGCAGTCTTGGAATTTTCTTTTTTTTCTTCTGTTTTTGCAGTTTCTGTTGTCTTTTCTGTTGTGGTTATTGCTGATATTTCTGTTGTTGTTTTTTGCGTTGCTGGTGGTGTTGGTAGTAAGGTTTTTCTGTTGGGGGTATTTGGTAGTTGCTTCTGTTGTTGTTGTTGTTGTTGTTTTTGTTTAGCGGCCAGAGGGCAGTCCTTTTTCAGATGTGCTTCGCTGTTGCATAGGTAACAGCGAGGTCGCCTGCCCTCTACCACCACATACAGCTTGTGGTCCTCTGCCAATCTAATGTTTGGAGGAATTTTCTGTGAAGCCTCCTCCGTGATGTGGAGAAGGATTTCCAGATTTTTCCCTCCCCAGTTCTTTTCCTCTCCGACCGTAATCTCCAAAATATTTGCCTCCTCCATTTCCAGGCACACGGCCGATATCAGCCATTGGGTGTCCACCTCCGATGGCACATTTTTTATCATAACTTTGGTCACTCTCTGTCCTAGATAACTCGGTATCATTACCAAGTCATCTGTGCGGAGAGAGAGTGTCGAAAATTGTTTAGCTAAATTTTCATCCAGAAACCTTACTTGCACCGTTCCGAATTTCCTTCCCCAGGTGACATGATTCTGATAAGGCCAAATTTTTCTAAGACAAACTTCAATTTTATCTGTGCTAACATTTTCTACACGTCTGGTTTTTGTGTTTACCAGTTTATAAATGATGCACTTTTTGTTTTTCATTTCTATAATATCTTTTGGGATGTTAATTCTGACATCATCTCCTTCTTTCGTAAGAAGGGATTTTGTGTCTTTTATTTGTTTTTGTGTGAATGTCACTGTTGTTCTTTTTTCCTTTAGAGCATTTGCGAAATTTGTTTTTGTTGTGCTGGCGGACATGTTCTTCTGGATATTTTTGTTTATGTTGGTGTATGTACTGCCTGGTTCAAAGGTGGTGGTAGTGGCAGCAGAGTTTGTTGAACAGGTGATGGTGTCATTGCTGACGGCCGATAACTTTACTTCCTTGTTGTTGCTGTTGTTGTTGTTGTTGTCGTTGTTGCTGTTGTTGTTGTTGTTGTTGTTGTCGTTGGTGGTGATGATGGCGTCAGCAGCAGTGGTGCTTACGTCAGAGACATTTGTGACGGTTTTCACGCATGGTTTTGTAACCTTGGTTACAGTTTTGTTTTTGTTGTTGGTGTTGGTGGTGTTGGTGGTGGTGGTGGTGGTGGTGAGAGGGCTGTTAGTAGCTGTACTCACAGTCTTTGTGACGTTTATAGCAACTGCGTTCCTGTCACTGCATGCGCACGCGCTATTCTGTTCTTTTTTCTCTTCTGGCATCTGAAGCCTCGGGAAATGCTTGTCAAAAGAACAAGACAAGCGTTCCAAAATTATGTTTCTCGACATTTTTCAAATGTCAAGAAGGAAATTTTTGTATTTTGCTAGGGCCGAAACTGCCCCTGGGGGTCAATTCCTGCCCTTGAAAATACACACAAATGAAGCCTAGGTGCTTCGCAACAAAATTATTAAAAAATTCCAACAAAATGTGGACAGTAAAAGGTCAAATAAACGTTTACCTTCGCAGCCGATGTGACAGCACGTCCGTGAGAAGAGATAGATAGATAGATAGATAGATAGATAGATAGATAGATAGATAGATAGACAGACAGATAGATAGATAGATAGATAGATAGATAGATAGATAGATAGATAGATAGATAGATAGGCTATTATAACGTCTAATTGTATTTTTTATATACACCGTTTTGAATTTTAGCGCTCGCTGTTTGGCGGTTATTTTTTTTCTCTCATGAGAAAATGGGACGCAAGCTATCCCTTTAACCCAGTGTAACTTGTGGAAACACATGACGAGAAACAAGTCCATGTGGGTTAAATTTCAAAATCACGTGGTAAGTTTTATCAAACTAATTCATTCGGTGGGTTATCTCGCCGAAGGAAGATAAAGTGGCTTGC
>NC_142929.1:173176171-173203671 GCF_046866305.1 Octopus bimaculoides
TATTCTTGGGCGTACACACCTGTGTTTCCACTCTTCTTGAATATCGCTGTAAAACCACATTCCCTTCTATCTTCTAACGCTTCTTTTGTTTTCTTCTTTCTCTCTTTGCGTGTCTCTTATTCTTTCTCTCACTTTCTCACTATCTATTTTCCTGACTATTCCTCCTACTCACTCCACTAATTGTTTTTCTTTATATTCTGATGTACGACCTACGTCTGAAACGTCCAGTATCTTTCTATTCTTATTAGAGCTACAGTTTCATTTTTCATTTGTTGACTAACAATGCTGCCTGTGGTTTCATGGTTTAAAATGGCAATTCTTAAACGTTCCACTTAAGAATAACGATAAGTGGTCTCCATGTTGGACTAGACTAATTGAGATTACACGGTGCTCAACGGAAGTTCAAGCGTTCAGAGATTATATGGGTTAGGATAGTTGATACAGAAATAAGTGGTAGTTACTCACGTAGTGGCTTCCTTAATTCTCATTTCTCTTACATATTCCTTGCTTTGTTTTGATTTTTGTAGGTATTGATAGAACCTTGTAAAATATGAGGCTTTTGAGCCCAAAACATAATACGAACACATTCATAAATATAGGATAGTGGTACAACAATGCACCAATATTTACTGGACATGGCAGACGATAATACACGACGCTATACAGGGTGTCCACAAAGTCTGGGTACATGGGGATTAACACATACTTTAAGAAATTATTATTTGTTATATTTAATTGTTTGTTATGATTTTAATTACTTCATGTACTCAGACCTTGTGAACACCCTGTAGTAAAGTTTCACTGCATATATATACTGGCAAAGATGTTTTCGGGCGTCGAACATAAAAAAAATTCATCTAACCTCTAGGTAGAACATTAAATAAATGTACAACCAAGATGTGGATAATCTAGGACCTTGATTTCGAACCTTCCAAATTACGTTTATTAACATAAATTTGATTAGTTCTCTCCCGTATTACTCGTCTGAACGCTTGGCCGAGAACAGCGAGAACAGCGAGAACAGCGAAAAAGTTTCCAAAGAAAAAATTAATAAATAATGCAATACAGCAGTGTATATATATATATATATATATATATATATATATATATATATATATATATATATATATCGAGAGAGAGAGAGAGAGAGAGAGAGAGAGAGAGAGAGAGAGAGAGATACAGACAGATAGACAGACAGAGGCGTGGAGGCCACACACAGACAGGCACTGCGAGTGTTTGAGATAAAGTATAGTCATAAAAAATGCGCATGAAAGTAGTAAACACAGGAAAAGCAAGTTTCGTGAATTTGTGAGTAAAATAAAGGGTGATTAAATCGAAAGTGATATGTCGAGGAAAATAGCTAGGCAAAGAGGTAGACAGGGAATTAAAGAATAGAGACGAAACACGGTGACATGTTAAAACAGAAACCCAAATAAAATTAAAATTGTTGTCGAATAACATATTCAAACATTTTGCAGTAACACACAGTAATGCAAATATATTTACACGTATTGCTGACACACACATACTAATGCAACCATCCAGACACATTGTAAGCATACACATATAACCGTTTAACTACGTTAAAGAAACGTGGTGAAGTAATATTTTCTGCTCTAGGCACAAGGCCCGAAATTTTGGGGGAGGGGGCCACCCGATTAGATTAACTCCAGTACGCAAGTGGTAATTAATTTATCGACCCCGAAAGTATGAAGGGTAAAGTCGACCTCGGCGAAATTTGAACTCAAAACGTGAAGACAGATGAAATACCTATTTCGTTATTGCCCACAAGGGGCTAAACATAGCGGGAACAAACAAGAACAGACGAACGGATTAAGTCGATTGCATCGACCCCAGTGCGTAACTGGTACTTAATTTATCGACCCCGAAAGGATGAAAGGCAAAGTCGACCTCGGCGGAATTTGATCTCAGAACGTAACGGCAGACGAAATACTGTTGAGCATTTCGCCCGGCATGCTAATGTTTCTCCCAGCTCGCCGCCTTAAGCGTGGAAAGAGACAGAGCGATCAGGAACACAGAAATATGAACAGAGAAGCCGAAAGGAAAAGAAAGAAAGAGAGAAAGAGAGAAAGGGAGAAAGACGAAGGGAGAGAGCGAGAGAGATCGGTACAAAGTTGAATGAGAAAGAATAAATAATACATTAGCAAACAAGAAGTTATATTCAAGACAAAAAAATACAACGAAAATATGCAGAGAGACAATAAGAATGTAAAAAAAAAAAAAAACAGAAAAAATGAATGTTGGTGTCAAACTTAAGTTTTGGGTATTAAGGAAACGGGCCATCATAGAAACAAGCTACTAAACAATCTATATTCGAGTGAGCAAGTTAGAAATGTTCTTGATCTAAAATGATAATAAAGCGGATAAAAAAGACAGCAAGAAGAAATGGAAATGTAAAAAAAATTCAAAGATAAAACAAAGTACAAAGAAAATGAAACGTAACGCGAAAAATATGTTTACTAGACGAAAGTGAAAATATTTTTAGTCTTCAAAAATCTCAGCGATATTCTTGTATTTTCTGTAAATCGTTTATTCTTGAGTTTTTTTGTAAATATACATACATATATAGATGCATACATACATAGAAACATACATACATACATGTATATATATATATATATATATATATATATATATATATATATATATATACATATATATATATATATATATATATACACATATATATGTATATATAATTTATATATAATTGCTTTCTTATCTCTTATTCTTCAGATTAATTTTCTTTTTTCCTTCTTCCATATTATGTAGCTTGTTTCATATATTCTCTATTTTGTGCAAGGTTGAATAATTTTTTTTCTGCATTACTTTCTGTCAGTGTTACTTTGTTACTTCTTGTTTTATATTAGTTGTCCCGCCTTAATCCCAGATAATTTCTGATCGAGAACAATCAGCGACAAAAGGATTTTAGTAGAAACCTTCAATACCATTATAATTCAGAAGCTATTACATACTAAATTAATGTAACAAGAATGTTATATTGGGAATAGGTGGTAAGTCTCATCATCCGAAGAATCATTCTTAGGAGTCGTAGTTGCAGGGTACGATTGACAGTAACAATATTGTCACTAAAAAGAATGTTCTACAGCTTCATTTTCCTTCTCTTATGAAGTTCCCAGCATGTAGCGAAAGAATGCAGCAATTTCAGTAAAAGCTACTTCGGCAAAAATACGACAGCAGCAGCGACAACACCAAGAATAACATGAGACGGAAACAATAAATCAATATAAGCTTCAATTTATCAAGTACAACCACCGTTTCTTTCACCACCGACATCGCCACGGTTACTCGCGTCGGTAACGGCAATAACAAAACCAGCAACAAGAACAACAACGACAACAAAGCCGAATGAGTGGTCGACAACAGTGACACCATCACTACCATTCTACCACCAAAACCAGTACCAACAGTGATGCAACAAAGAGCGGCGGCTTCAGTGATGACGGTAACAAAAGTAAAAGAAAGAATTGTAACAACAGCGATAACACCACTTAAAATGAGAACGATAAAAGTAAAAAAGACTGATGACAGCAACAGCATATCTACCAATACTAGCATCCATTGCTAACACCACCGCCTTCAATATTAACACTAGCACCATTAATGTCGCCATGACAGTAGCTTGCAAATCAACTGCTAAAGGATTTACTATCGCTTGTCGAGTCCAAGAAATAATTTCTCTATCGCAGTAGGATTTGAAAAGTGTCGAAAATTTCTTAACTGTTATCAGGAGGAGTGTGTCTTTAAGCATACCGTAACTGATATCAGAATGATACACACAGAAAGTATAATATACAGGTGTATAGGACTGAAGTTCAGAAAATTGGAACAAGCGTTTCAAAACTATATTGGGAAGATTTTTTTTTTCACCAACCTGAGTCCAAAAATTTAATGCGTTCGAGGAAGAAGGTTCGACAAGTTTGAGGTGAAATTTTCGACTATGATCGAGACCAGGAAGCATTCTGTAATACATATGTGTAACAAATTCGCCCTTATACCGATTTGTCTCGGCAGAAGAGTTGCAATTTAAGGTGTTAGACATGGTTCAAACAGTACCTTCTTTTCACATCATATCGCCCAAAACACACCAAAATCAACATTCCTTTCAACTTGGGAAAACGAATTTGTACCATAACACCAGAACCATCCAAACATGAACAAAGACTAGAGGAAATGAAGGACCAAAGAACCTTCCCTCTTGGAATAATCAGCAACAGAATAATCAAAGCGAAACAAATAGATATCAATGAACATAGGAAAACAAAAAACACAAGAAAGAAAAATGTCTTACTATTTGTGTCAACCTTCAATCACAGGAACGCAGAAATATTTGATCACATCCACAAAAAACATGCCCATCTTATTTGCAGATGAAAAAAATTAGAAAAAATTTAGAAAAACAACAAATCATCAAAAGCAAAAGGCAGCCCAAAACACTAAAACTCATTCTCACTGGAGCTAAAATTCAGAAAAAATAAAAACCCCAACGCAATGGTCACAAAATGTGGGAGAACAAACTGTGGCACTTGCCGTTACCTAATTGATGGGCTAGAATTTAAATTCAAAGATAGCCAAACCTTCAAAGTCAAGGCCAATCTCACCTGCAACACGGAGAACCTGATCTACGTAATCACATGCAATGGTTGCCAACATAATTACATAGGACAGACGGGCGGATCGTTATGCAACACAATGACGACCCATCGCCAACATATCCGAGACAATAGCACAAGGAAGATTCCTTTCAGCAATCACATTGCAACGTGTGCAGGAATGGTCTTACCCAATTTCAAAATATTTCGCCTCTACATGTACTCAGATCCCTTCAAACAACAACAAAGTCCCAATAAAGAAAGGCTATTTATCAAGTATAAACCAGAATTAAATATGGAGCCAACCACGACCAATAAATAGTAACAGACACATAAAAACAATTTTATACATATTATTATCATTTTGAAAAATACTACCTTTCGTTTCATAAATCTTTTTTACAATATTCATATATGTCAGCAGACACACACACACACACACACACACACACACACACACACACACACAAACAAACAAACAAACATACACATGCACAAACAAGAAAGCATCACAAAATCTAGAACACTACTCGAAAACCAAACAAAGAAACATCATCCACTACTCGTCCATAAAAACAAATAAAGAATTAATGAACCAAATGCATTAACACACAAACGTTACAAAAAATGACTACATCATGCCAGCAAATGGTAACAGACAAAATGCAAAACATTTCGATGGACTATGTGAATAATGAAAAGAGAACACAGAAATATTCTGGCGGAAACAAACACGATAAGCCAGAAGAACAGATCACCTGTACTTTCTGGAGTATAACATATGTTCATTCTCTCTTTCCTCCATTTTATAAAGCCTGGCCTTAACAGAGAATAAGCAATGTTACCGCATTTACATTGGGTTACCTTTAAAGGAATGGTACCTGCTCTGCTGAAAGAGGGATGAGAATGGTGTACAGGCCTGCTCTAAGAATGTGCCTGTAGACAAGAAGAGAACAACTGGGAGAGGATATTTGACTTCTTGGTCAGTGTGACCGTAGTTTCTTGGAGATTTCCATGTACGCTTCTCGGAGGTAACCTTATTTGGTGAATGTTTCTTTCAGGTAAATTTATTGTACCATATTTTATTTTTATTTACAACTAAAACTTTTCTCATGTTTCCTATCTCTCCGTCCTTGTAATATCGTGTTTTTATTTCTTTTTGATCATTCTAAGGAGCTTATAAATCATCATCATCATCATCATCATCATCATCATCATCATCATCATCACCACCACTCCATTGCAGATGCGGAACAGCGGAGACACGTGCTCATTCCTATGGTTGACCCTCCAGTTCGTGACCAGCGCTTGGTCTTGCATTGTCAGTGTAGTGCTCTCGGTCTCTTTTTTTTAGGGATCCTTTCATCATCCAATCCCACCTATTTTTTCCAGCAACTTCTGCTGTGGCTACATGGAATTGATTGTGTAGTCACTTCTTGCCTAATTCTTCTTCATGTCGGTTTTGTACTTCTTTCATATGTCATGTACCACAATCGGTTCTATAAGTTGAACTTTGCTGGGGTTTTTTTTATTTGGTTACTTCAGATTTCTCACTGAGAGACACATTTTGGTAAATGTTGCTAAACATGGCAGATTCAACGAGGAATTGAGTTGAAGAAGTAGCAAGGTTATGTGAGGTAAGTCATGAGAGACTACGCGTATTTGATTGCAGTGTTTGTCAAAAAGAGAGTGAAGAGTAACATAACTGCTTCTCTCGGGAGGCGACTTTAGGCTTCCACGTTCTGCTGAAGAAAGAATAGGAAAGTATTTTTAGAAGCATATCACAATGCCTGTTATATAGTATGGGGCCAATGTTTCGACAATACAAGCCTGGTGGAGAAAATGCTTTCTTTGCTTCGAAAATTTTCTCTCTTGTTAAAGTTTGGCGTGTCCATACCTTAAGGTTCTGATCAAGTAATAAACTAGGTAGAACAGTAAAAGCACGCAAAGAAAGATTTTTAGAAAGGAAAACTAGTATCACAGAGTGTCGAAAACACGTTCAGTCTCGCTGGAATTTGAACTCAGAACATAGGCCTAGAAGAAATGTCACTAAGAATTTTCCAGCATGCTGACCCTTCTGTCATCTCACCGCCTTTCAATAATCATAGCAATTATTTCTACTAAAGGCGAAATTGCTTCATTGATTCCTTTTTTTTTTTTTACTGGTTAGGGAAGGCAAGCCGATTGCAGCGACACCAATGCTTGACTAGAACTTATTTTATCAACCTCGAGTGTATGAAAGTTAAAGTCGACATCGGTCGGAATTCAACTCAAACATAAAGCCCAAAGAAAGCTGCTAGGCATTTATTTCGGACTGCTGACGATTCTGTCAGCTCGCAACCTTAAAAAGAAAATAGTGCAATTTGTTATCCGTGGATTAATACATTACTCTCCTTATATAGTAATTACTTTTTGGATTACTTCATGAAAGAAAAGCTTTTTATTCGTTTCTCACTCTGCTATACTAAGAACTCGAGCTTTGCAACCAATGCTTTTTTTCTTATAAGACTGAAATTCTTTTTATTAGTTTTGATCAGTTTCTTTGATTGGAAATATTTCTAGAACAAAGTGCATTTATGTTCACATTTCTAAAAGGGCCTACATCAAAGAAATGTAGCTTACATCGAAAAACAACTAACTGAATTTACAAGCACGAAATTAGATTAACAAAACACCACGTGGGAATTTATAAATTAGTATGTCATGCAAAATATGTTTTACATAGTCATTTACAGTATTAACTTACATTGAACGGAAATACTGTTGATAAACGAAATAATACCAAACACTTAAAATGTTAAAATTTGATGACGTTGTGACTGTTCAAGAATACCTCGATAGGAACAAGCTTGAATAAAATGAAAAAAATATGGAGGAAGTATATAGTATATATAAATAAACAGCATTTCTCGACACAAATATTTTGTTATAAAAATGTAAACAAATTAAAAAGTAGCATATCTATGTGTTGTGGCAGAATATGAGAACGAGAACATCATTTTAATATTGAGGATGAGTTCAGGTTAGGAGACATACAGAAATGGTCACCATACAACTGATCAGGGTCAGGAGCGCTGTACATGAGGAAAGGAAATGTAAAGATCAAAGTCAGGGTAATGTTAAAATTGAAGTTAAGCTATGGATACCCTTCATTTTGAAATGTGTGAGCTAATGAGGAGAGCTGAAATGGAGTAAAACTATTCACGGTCGAGTAGGTTCTGCATGGAACTCATCGTCCTGATGACAATTGAAAAATTGAAAATCACACGGCTGATTTCGAGGTCCATCTCTAACAAATGATAGGAGAGGATGATAGGAAAGAAATCCACCAGGCTCACAGTGCATGACATAATAATCAATTGATAAATGTTAGGAGGAAATGGCCGACAGAAGAGGATAGATGAATAAAGAGAGAAGGCTAAGATTAGCCAGATGCAGCGATAATTACAGGAATACGATGTGAAAATCGACGCTTATGCTGTTCTGTTCATAGCATTAACAGTTAAAGTCCGACTGTTTCCTAGGGCAACAGTAGAGGCAAACAAGATCATCTCATCTATTGTAGCTCTGACATTTGGATCTCTAACTCCTGCACAGATTCAGGAAAAATTTTTGAATGACATTGCCACTCCATGTTTTGTGGTTAAAGGGAAAAATATGATCCTGAAAAAATGGAAGGCTGTCAAAAACACCAAGAATAGTTGGAGTGAAGGGCTCACAGAACGGCTGAGAGCAGATTAAACATAAGTAAATGCCTGTAAATCACTCGTAAATAGGAACTCATGTTTCCTTAGAGGAAACCTTAACTTCAATGTCGTTCGAATCAGAAAATCCTTTATGCAGTGGCAGATTGACCTGAAAGTCAATCGTGCTGATTGAAAAGGAGATAAGAACGATTATTTCATGCACAAAAGTGACTAATTGCAATTAGAACATCTCAAGCCTGCATACAGATAACAAGCCACTCCCCAAAGCATATGGATATTTTATAACCATTTAAACTCAAATACACTCATAGAAATGTCTAGGAATTCAGTTTCCTGAAGAAGATACCCGCTTACTACCTTCACGACATCTTATCCCTTTTCATTAACGGTTTTCTATAGTTGCTGTCCGTACTTTTAATGGCAAAATAGTGAACTGCACTAACATTTATGAGTGTGTGTGTGTGTGTGTGTGTGTGTGTGTGTGTGTGTGTGTGTGTGTGCGTGTCTGTGCGTGCCTGTATGTATACACTGCGAGTGAGAGAGAGAGAGACAGACAGACAGACATACAGAAAGATAGATAGATAGATAGATAGATAGATAGATAGATAGATAGACAAGGGATAAAGCGTAGCATGGGTTTAATATGGAGACACCTTTCAACGAGTATAACAGATTTTGCATGACACGTTTAGCATTTTATATACCGCGCATGCAGCCTATAAACAAAATATTGTTGTTGCTATTGTTGCTGCTGCAGCTGATTTTTTTTTTATATAATTAGAAATCATGATCATTACTACCATCATCATCATCATCTTCGTCATCTTCGTTGTCGTCGTCGTCGTCGTCGTAGTAGTATTAGTAGTAGTAGTAGTAGTAATCATGATCATGATCATCATGGCTATATTTGGCTATTTTATTATTTTTGTCATTCGTGGTACTATTATCTTGAATATTATTGGTGCAGCGGCTGCTGCTGTTGTCATCTCCCAACTTTATTTGTATTTAAAATTATAATTAAACATATTCCCTTGAACAAGTACAATTTTAAAAACTGATTACTATAACATTTCACGAGTTTATTAAATTGTCTCAGACTAATTACATTTTCCGAGATGCACGCCAACTGATGAATAAACTAGAGCACGTAGAAACACACATGCACACAACAGTAAACATGCTGACACATGCGCATTCTTATGCACACACGCTAGGGCGTGTATGTGGAATTTGAATAGCTCGAACGATATATAATATATATGTTAAAAAAATGAACACGTGCAAATAAGCGCACACGCTTCGTGTTATATAAACACTGGATAGCACAAACATACCCAAAAACATTTACATACATACTTGAATATGCAAACAATCAAGTAATAACAGATACGCAGAACCGAACCATGCAACATCTGTTAGATATGAGAACTAAATTACCGTCGAACGACACAAATCGTTCCTACAAAAGTCTCACTTCCGAAATATTGACTGCAGATCGGATATTAGAAACATGGTTGTGACATGTGTAAAGTCTCATCTCTCACTCTAACATATGCGCGTGTATGTATCTGCGCGCGCGCTTGTGTGTGTGGAGTGCTGTGGCTGAATGTTTAGGATGTCCCACTGATGATCGTAAGATTGTGGTCTTGGTTCCTGACGAAAGAAGTGTTGCGGTCTTAAGTAAAACAACTCGTTAGACTTTGGCTCAGTTCACTCAGATGGAAAAGAATGAGCAATCCTATGAAGACCACCAACCCGTCAAGGACCACCCATCAAGCACCACCATCCCGTCAAGGACCACCTGTCAAGCACCACCATCCCGTCAAGGACCACCATCTCGTCTAAGATCACCATCCCGTCCGGTCTTTGAATCTTATAGCTCGGTCAGGAATTTTGATCTTTCTGGTATACATGTATATGTGTGTGTGTGTGGGGGGGCGTGTGTGTCCATGTGTGTGTGTGGTGGTGTACGTGTTTGTGCTTGTGTGTGCGCGTGTGTGAGTGTATGTGTACATATATATTAGCTTGTATATATGTGTGTGTGTGTATTTATATATATATATATATTATCAAAAAATATGGCAAAAAATCATATATTAATTAATATCGATTAATTACCAGGAAGCTAGCACATTTAAAGAATCAAAGAGATCACGCTATATTTCATGTTGAGAACAATTTAGGTCTTTTTAGACACAAGATGTGATCTATTTCTAGCACATTGATTGTCCACGTTAGTGGTCAACGTCATATATATATATATATATATATATATATATATATATATATATATATATATATATATATATATATATATAAATAAATATATAAATATATATATATATGTATATATATATATATATATATATATATATATATATATATATATATATATATATATATATATATATATATATATATATATATATATATATATATATATATATATATATATATGTATATATATATATATATATATATGTATATATATATATATATATATATATATATATATATATAGAGAGAGAGAGAGAGAGAGAGTTATTAATATTTCTAAGTCTCTCTAAAGGAGACTACGATAGCGGTACTGGAAATTAATAGTTATCGCCAAGCCAACATGGCAGTCCCAAAATTAGGACGAAAGCTGCCGTGAATTAGCTCCAAGAAGCCATCGCCTCTAGCTAGCTATGTGACACACGAAACCTGTGTCCTTTATAACCCTCGAACAGGGGAGGTCAGCAGTGTCCCCAAACCAGCAGGGGGACACTGCTGACCTCCCCTGTTCGAGGGTTATAAAGGACACAGGTTTCGTGTGTCACATAGCTAGCTAGAGGCGATGGCTTCTTGGAGCTAATTCACGGCAGCTTTCGTCCTAATTTTGGGACTGCCATGTTGGCTTGGCGATAACTATATATATATATATATATATATATATATATATATATATATATATATATACAGGCGTTGGACTAAGTAATGGAAACACCTTAAAATTTCAAACAAATATATTTTTATATGGGGTAGGACCGCAGTATTTACAGCTTGAATTCTGTGAGCTATGGGGCCGTGCAAAGATTTGTTTCCAATGGAATTTGTTTCCATTCTTCTGCTAAAACAATCTCCAGTTATTGTGGTGATGATGGAGGAAGATATCGACCCCTTACTTGTTTTTCTAAAATGATAAGATGCACCATAAATGTTCAATAATATTAAGATCTGGGAACTGTGGTGGCCAGATAAGATACTCAACTTCACTAGAACGTTTCTCGTGTCATTCACTGACCACAGGATGAATTTGATCAGATATAATGCTTAAATAGTGTTGACTATTTATTTTGCCATGAAGGGAAACCATTGGGCCAGCGGATTTCCAAGATATATACCAGCCCCCACCAGATCATCACAGATCCTCCTCCATGTTTAACAGTTGGAAGAAAGCAGTCTGAATCAAGTGCTTCTTTTGGCTGTCTTCACACGTATACTTGACTGGTGATCGGAAATAAGGTAAAGGATGACTCGTCTGTGAAAATAACATTCTTCCACTGCTCTAGGGACCAATTCTGTAGGTTTTTACTCCTCTCTAAACGCTTTGCAACGTTTCTTTTTGAAAGTAGTAGTTTTCTGATTGCAGCCCACCCTTGAAATCCGGCCTTGTGTAGCTCCCGGCGAACAATATTTGTGGAAACTCTGTTTTCGAGGTGGCCATTAAGCTCTGCAATAATTTTGGGAGCTGTACTGTAGTGATCCTTTCTAACAATTCGCATAAGAGTCCGACTGTCCCTGTCTGAAAGTTTTGGTTTTCTTCCGGAGTTTTGTTTCGATGAGGAGGTTTTTCCCTCTTTCTCAAAGGCTGTCATTACTTTCGAGACAGTACTTCTTGATACACCAAACATTTCGGCTGTTTTCGTTGCGCTAGCTCCTGCCATACAAACACCAACAATTTGACCTCTTTAAAAGTCCGATAGATCTGTAATTTTAATGAATTTTAATTATCTTTTTCTGATGATATCTGAAAAGAAACAACAAGTTTAGCAAAACATATTAAGCAACACTAATAATAAATTAAAAAATATAAAAATAAACAAGCTTTTATAGATATTTCAAAATTATGATGCTATGATGCTAGATGTTTCCATTATTTTGTCCAATCCCTGTACATATAAATGTATATTATATGCATTTCCTAACATAGTTCACTGAGAACTTCTAATCAGAGCCAAAGAGTTTCAGGATTCCAAGCAGTTATCAATAAATAATCTCGTTCACGCTGTTTGTAAAAAGTGATCACATCTTAGAGAATCTGCCATCAATGTCTATGCATGAAACTTGTTTGGATTTGAAAAGAAACTTCATGCACAGGGATAAAATTTAAAGCAAATAAGCTGTATATATGTATGTGTGTTTTGTGTGTGTGTGTGTGTGTGTGTGTGTGTATGTGTGTGTGTGTGTGTGCGTGTGTGCGTGTGTATGTGTGAGAGAGAGATAGTGCGTGTGTGTGTGTAGTGGTGAGAAGCTCTCGAGAGATTTAACAGCAAACAGCCGAAGGTCTTCAGAGAAGAAACGCCACTCAACCGAGTGTCTAAGCACTTCTTACTCTCTAAAGGTTCCGGCTGCATCCAGATCATAACTTCCGGGTACCTTCTGTGGATATATTTTAGCCACTTGGATATTGAAGACTTGTACAAGTAAACTAATTGGAGATACGATCTAGTTGGAACTTCTTTGTATTTGCCCAGCTTTGAAACTTATACTTAAATAAGAAATAACGTTGGTTGTCATGGTAACGGTGAAGCATCAGGGCTACAGCAATGACTCACTCAAAGTTACTTCCCTTAGTGTTAAAGTACAAAAGCATTGTCCTTACATTGTATGGAAGTTGTAGGTATATATACACACACACACATGCACACACGCGCACACAATCACATACAGTCACACACACACTCACACACATGTATATGTATACGTGTGTATATATTACGTGTATACACATATATATGAGTATGTATGCTGTTTGTGTACGTGTATGTGCTTGTACTTGTGTATGTGTGTGTGTGTATGCCTGTTTGCGTGCGGTTTCTGAGTATTGTGCACCACAAAAAGGATAAGCAGTAAGGGCAAGGTCAGAAATGTACAAGCTCTACTAGCTTATTGATCAATTTTGCTTAATAGTGAAGCTTACACCTTGAATAGGCTCAAGCCTTTGTCAAACTGCTTAGGCCTACTACACTCAGAAAGTGAAAAGGATGCACGCGATCTCACTGTTACTCGATATTGTTCGAATCACTTTAATTGTATTATCTATGCTCCATACAAAACTTTCATATATGATGGTGAGCGATTTGGCAATTTCATCTTGGATGGTATATTCCTAACAGACATGGAACATGACCTTTCTGTTGCGCAAATTCATTGCTGAATTTGTTTAGAGATTCTCATGTGTGATTCTTCTAAGAGCGAGGATTTTCAGTAGTGTTGATATGCCATTGAGGAAGCCGATTTTGTTAAGTCGCTTGATTTTTATTAATAACTGTCGAGTTAACTTTTGAGTTTGGTCGTGAAAGGTAATCGCTTAGTTGTTCTGATGTGAGTTTTAGCAGCTGTAATTGTTTCGGTTTAAGTCGGTGCGTTTCTCTAAGCAAAGAAAACTGAGTAGATATCGATCAATGAGGACGAAAACCATCAGCCAATGAGATCAAAAGCTTCGAATAACTGGGTCTTATATTACTGACACTAAGGAAAACTTTTTGTCAAGCCTAAAATTCTCTTAACATGGACATTTTATGTATTTCGAAGTAAACGAAGCTGGACATCTTTGGAGGGCCAGCTTTGTTTACTTCTTTATAGAACCGAAAGCTGAAGTATGAAAGATGAATATCAAAATCATCTTGATGTTAACTACACCAGGCGCAACCAAAGTTGGGCCAAAGTGAATATTTATGGATATATTCCTGGCTTTTCTGCTGCTTTTGTTCAACGCAGATATTCTTTGCTGGCCACTGAAGGACATATATTATATTTCGGGGACCTCCGTTGCATAATAGAGAACTACAAGCATTCAGGGGCATTAATATTGGTTAGAAATTTTGGCACAAAGCCAGAAATTTTAGGGAGAAGGAATAAGTCGATTACATCGATCCAGTGCTCAACTGCTATTAATTTATTGACTCCGGAAGAATGAAAGGCATTGTCAACCTCGGCAGAATTTGAACTCAGAACATAAAGACTGGTGAAATTCCGCTAAGCATTTTGCTAGGAGTAGTATCGAGTCTGCCATCTCGCTGCCTTATTCAGTTGCATTACTATTATTAGCAAGAAACCCACGACAGCACCTTGAGGACCGATTAAAGCTGACGAGAGCCAGATATTTTGGCATTAGGTGGAGACATACTTCCACGTTGAGACCGCTTGAATATGTGTGTGTGGCTACACGTGTATAGGTATGTATATTTGTGCATATATACATATACGTATATATATATGGGTGTGTGTTTATTTACGTGTCTATGTGTATATATGTGTGTGTGTGTGACAAAGAGAAAGAGAGAGAGAGAGAGAGAGAGAGAGAGAGAGAGAGAGAGAGAGAGAGAGAGAGAGAGAGAGAGAGAGAGAGCGTGTGTGTATTATACAAAAGTATACTCAAACCAGATATGAAGTTTTTACATAGCTGCTTGACCTTTTATACCAAGCAGCCAATTCTCGTTACAAATCATATTCCGCATCCGTAAATGAAGACAGAAAATTCTGATATTAAATATACACAAAGACGAGATGGTCAAATTTGAAGCGCCTTTCATATATATCATAATGATATTGGACTAAACAACAAGAATAGCATGAAACTTATGGCTGAGCAATTCATTTGTCCACCAATAATCTTCCATCAAATTCCGTATGTCCGTACATTTTCCGAAGAACAATCGGCCTTCTCATTCTACGTCAATATTTTTCGTTTTATCCCGCGTATGTTTTTTGCAATTATATTATCTTTATTACATTCGTTAACCGCTATGTGTATATACTTTATACACTGTTATCTACACACACCATTGTTTCTATAATGAAATAATCCTTTTATTTTTCTTGAAAACATGAGAGGTAGCCTATTCTTGTGTTTTTTCTTCTCCTTTTGTTTGTTTATTCTTGGTGTTTGTATAGTTTCGTTATTGTTATTTTTGCTCATCCTTTCTATTTTCGTCGTAGAGTCTTGTTTTTAGACATTGTTATCGTTCGTTGTTATTGTTGTTGTTCATATTATTTGCTGTAGCTATCTTTGCTGTAATCATCATGTTTATATGTTCTGCCTGTATTTTTCTGAAGAGTTTTCTTTTCTTCTCCTCGTTTCTTTTTAACTATACAGAGAAAACATTATAATGTCTTCATTTTTGTGTGTCATTAGTGCGTTTCTCGATCTATTTTTACTCCATTGTCTTTGGCTCCCCTCTTACTATCTTGTTCCCTCTTGTCTCCTCTGTCTCTCTCTCTCTCTCTCTCTCTCTCTCTCTGTACACACGCATGCAGACACAGAGACATCTGATTATGTACCTGTGTGTGTAAGTGAGTGTGAAGCAGTTACCCATTTCACTGAGTTTTTGTTATCATTATGACTACTTTTAATATTATTCTTGTTTAAATCATTTTCTCTATTTTTTTTTCCTCAAAAGTATTACTGGTTTCATGAAAACAAAAACACCAATTCGAATGACGACAGCAAAAATGAAGGAGCTTTGGAACATTAAGGTAATTGAGAGATTCTTAACAAACAGCAACATCACTCAGCCTCCTTCAACTCCCTTCCGCCCCAACCACAAACCAGCATCATCATCATCATCATCATTAGCACCAACAACAGTACAAATCACAACAACAATATCAACCACTAAGAGCAATAATATTCCTCTAAGTAAGTGGACTAATTGAGAGTTTTCTAAAGCACTCGATCTTGGTCGGTCCATTTACTTCTGTTTCACTTGCATTCATTCTATCTATCTTTTCTTCTCTTCTCCTTCGTATTTCTTAATCATACTTTCCTTCTTTCCATAATTATATAATTGTTTCTTTTTTGTTTGTTTGTTTGTTTCTTTTTTCTTTCTTTCTTTCTTTCTTGCTTTCTTTCTTTCTTTCTGTCTTTCTTTCTTTCTTTCTTTCTTTCTTTCTTAGTTTATTTAATTATTCATAAGCTTACGTCTTTCTTGTTTAGATATATTTCTAAGTAACTTATATTTCTTTCTTCACCACTTTCTTCTTTTCTTTCGTTATCAATGTAGTCAATGTAGTCATTGTTCTGTTTGTACATCAATGGTGTATTTTTCTTTTCCTTTCTGTTTTGTTTTGGCTGGTTTCTTTATTTGTACTGTTTTCTTACTCTCTTGCTCTGTCCCTATCATTCGTTCATCCATTGATTCTTTCTGTCTTCCTTCCTACCTTCCTTTCTTCTTTTTTGCCATTCCGTATTCCATTTTTCCATCCATTCATTTATTCATTCATTAAATCAATTTCTCTTTCATTATTTCCATGAAATTTTCTTTCGTTCTCTCTCATTCATTGTTTTCTTGCACGTTCACGTTTCTTTTAATCATTATTTTTCAGATTTCTGTATTTTTCAATTGCAATCTAACTGTTACTGATGTACATACATCTTGGCACGCACGCACACACACACACACACACACACACACACACACACACACACACACACACACACAGAGATACACAGAGAGAGAGAGAGAGAGAGAGAGAGAGAGACCCCCCACACACACATATATATCTATATGTGTGTGTATATGTATATGTACATACATATGCATACGTGATATATATCAAATATACATACACTGATATATATATATATATATATATATATATATATATAATTATTATAAGATCTGGTAATTAGTCGTATATTAATATATTAATTGTTGTTGTACTTGGGGATGGTCATGTTGCCAGTTTAGCCAATAAAAACACACGCACTGTATATTTGGTGTTAATTTTTTTTTTTTTTTTCAGCTTTATATTACATTAATCTTAATCTTAATCTTATTTCGGCCAGAGTTCTTTCGTCACACTTCTGTGACCTCATCAGTGGTCCTTTGTTTCCTTCTTCTTTCTTATGTGTGTCTCACCTTGCTAACTATCAGCCATTTTGTATTTTGTATTCCTATTGTATGTGTCTACGCATGCGTGTCCTTCAATGTGTCTGTGTCTTTTGTAAGTGCATGTGTGTATGGGGAGTGTTTGTATCACCTATATTCTCTGTTAATACGTGTTCGTTTGTATTAGTTTTTATTTATTTATATGTTCATGTGTGTGTGTGTGTGTGTTTTTTTTGTGTTTAATTAAATTTTGTTAACGTATGTAGTATTTAATTCCATTTGTTTATCTATGTATTGTATTATACTTTGTTCCTATTATTGGTTTATGGGTAACATGTTGTCACATGCTGTGGTTTGTTAGTGGCGTATGTTAGTGTTCCATTCTAGTTTCCTATTCAGGCTAGGTTTCCCTTCTATTATGTGTGTAGCTTCAGTAATTTGTCTAAGTGCTGCATCACTGCTATGTGTAGATAAGATTTTAATTTCTATGTTGTTGATTGAGCCTCTATGTTCTTGCTCGGCGTGCTGGTACAGAACTGATGAGTTCTTCCCTTCCTTAAGTTCCCTCCAATGTTCGTTTGCCCGCTCCCCTATACTCCTTGCTGTTTCGCCTACATATGTCGTTGTCTTATTTCTGCATCGTCCCTCTGTACATCTTATACTATAGACCACATTTCTGGTTTTGCAGTTCGTTTGTGGGCTAAATCTACATACGATACAGTTCCTATCAGTGCAGGGGGTTCTACTGAAAGGGTATGTTCTACTGATAAGGGATTTGATAGGGTTGCCTGGCCTTTCAACAACCTTAATTCTTAGCTTAAGTTTGTCTAGGGCCCTTCTAAAGCGGTACGCCAGTTCGCCTCTAGGGGTGGTGTCGACGAACATGACGCTTTGGTACTTGTGGCTATTGTACCATGAGCTTGCCTTCCCTATTTTCTTCTTAGTTCTTTCTATGGTGTTCCATGATTTGCTCCTATAGAGTGGGCAAATCCCATTCCTATCGTTGCGTTTGATTGTTTCAAACTTCTTCATAGCTCCTTTGTAAACCCTGATCCTTTCTTTATGGCTGTAACCCGAGAACTGCATGCGGTGGACGAAATGTTGTATATGTCTCTTTAATTCTGTAGGGTCGCACATGCAGGAGACATTTCGCATTACTCTGACGAGGTCTGCCATCAATATGTTGAATTTGGCATTGTCCGCAATAGCCGAGTTCCGGTGGATCAGGTACTTGGAGGCCATAGGTTTTGTATAGTGTGAATGGAGGATTCTGGTTTTATTGTTCTTAGTTTCTAGCCAGAGTTCAGTATCTAATACAGGTAATCTATGGTTAGGGTGTTTAGTAGGGTAGTCTATCGTAACTCTAATACTCTGGTGGATGGAGTTAGCTATTTGCTGGATGCTCTCCATAGTCTTAGTTTCTATTTCTATTTCAGGGGTACTCTCTTGTGGGGGTGTCTTTACCACTAAGTTGATATCATCGACATATCGAGAGTACACATTCACGAGTATGGAGTTCTGTGTCAGGCGTTCCTTAAGCCTTCTGTCCCACCATACCATGAAAAGATTGGCCACATCACCGGCGATACTAACCCCGATGGCTGCCCCCTCGTCCTGGGCGTATAATTTGTTGTTAAATTTAAAGGTGTGGCCTTTTAGGGTGACCTTTATACTAGCTCCTAGTGCATGTGCGATCATTTTCTTTACCTGGTGGATATTAGTGGGGGTCCGTATGGCTCTGGTCCATCCACTCCATCTCTCTCTAGGGGTCTTCCTAGCCATAGAGGTAATTGTGGGTGGTCTACCTCTTAGACGTCTACTAGGGCAGACATCTCTAAGGTCGTATCTATCTAGATATGCATCGTCATATGTCAATCTAAGTAGGAGGCCCTTGGTATGCTGCTATATTTCATGTTGAGAACTTTTTAGGTCTTAATAGACACAAAATATGATCTATTTCTAGCGCATTAATTGTCCACGTTAGTGGTCGACGTTATTTTTAAAATGTACCTTAATCCCCTGAGATTGCAGATAATATTTCTGAATCTCTTTGATTCTTTAAATGTGCTGGCCCCCTGATAATTAATCGATATTAATTAATATATTAATATACGACTAATTACCAGATCTTATAATAATATTTACCCATTACTCATGTTCTCATTCTGAATATATTCGACGCAGTAAATAGTTTCTGCGGATATATTCCTGAAATTAGCGCGCCAAAACGAAGACTTTTGAACTTTAGCATTAAGCTGTAATTAACAGAACCATATGCACGCGCACACATGGCGGTGGGCAACTATACATACGATTCTGAAAATTGCTGCTACATTACAAATCAGGCTGATGAGGAATAGACAAATGGTAAGAATTTGTTAAATCCGAAACCTGGTTCCTGTTTAATAATGATTTTTTTTAGGTGATTTTAAATGTCTTGCCCGCTCACGTTTTTGGTATGCTGCTATATTTCATGTTGAGAACTTTTTGTGTCTTAATAGACACAAAATGTGATCTATTTCTTGCGCATTAATTGTCCACGTTAGTGGTCGACGTTATTTTTAATATATATATATATATATATATATATATATATATATATATATATATATATATTTATATGTGTATATATATATATACCAACTCGCATGTTACTTTTCAACCTTCTACATATATATATATATATATATATATATACATATATATATATATATATATATATATATGTGTGTGTGTGTATATGTGTGTATGTATATATATATATATATATATATATATATATATATATATATATATATATATATATATATATATATATATATATATATATATATATATATATATATGTATATATGTGTGTATGTATATATACATATATATATATATGTATATATGTGTGTATGTATATATATATATATATATATATATATATATATATATATATATATATATATATATATATATATATATATATATATATATATATATATATATATATATATATATATACAATATTTTTTTCTCGTTTTTTTTTCTGTCCTCTCCATTTTTTCCTCGTATTCCTTTCTGTCGAAGAGCGTAGGCTCGAAACGTAAAATACATTTCCATTTTTCCCGAGTGTTAAATTAATACACCTCTCTATATATATGCACGATAGAGAGATATAACCCGCCAAAATGCATGCAGCTTGTATTATTTTTATACTCCAAATCGAAATCTCCAAGTTGAACTGCATTACTAGCTCACAGATCAGTTCTAAGAGGTCGCTTCCCCACCTCTATTCGATCATGCCTTATATCAATTATAAGATAACACGTCGTATTATATACGGCTGTTTAATTTACGATGTTATGACTGCGTAGCTTTTGTTGTTTTGTGTTTACTTTTCCTAACAACTATTCATTTTGTCTGCTTGTCTTTCTCCTCACCTGACTTGCTAATTACTTACCTATGTCAGTTCTATTCGTATCAGTCAAAGCCTATTTAGTTAGGTATTAATGTGCATGTGACGAAGGCTACAAATCTTCTATGATTATATATATTTTCGGGTCTATGAATTCACAAACACAAACACACTCACACATGCATAGTCACAGGCACCGCTATACGCCCTCGCTCATTTCTGTGTGCGTGTATAGTTGATACACGCGCGTGCGGACGCGCGCACAAG
Source organism: Octopus bimaculoides (assembly GCF_046866305.1). Classification (NCBI taxonomy): domain Eukaryota; kingdom Metazoa; phylum Mollusca; class Cephalopoda; order Octopoda; family Octopodidae; genus Octopus; species Octopus bimaculoides. The sequence continues at coordinate 173,197,278 of NC_142929.1, forward strand.
TGCACACTCAGATACGCAGACACACATATATATATAAATACATTTGCCAGTATCAAAATAAACGGATGCATATTGGTGTAAACATGGAAGTAAACTATGTAAATAAGTATATATAATACACACACACACACACATACACACACACACACGCACACATGTTTTGATGTATATGTATTTATATGCATATAGTACATATATATATATATACTATGTAGTAGGCCCTAATAGCTATTACATACACAAACACACACACACATGCACATGTATATATATGTATTATGTATGTATGTATGTAAGTATGTATAGATAGATAGATAGATAGATAGATAGATAGATAGATAGATAGATGAACGAATGTGTGTGCATCAATTAAGTTTAAATATGTCCCTCCTGTTCACATATATTCTCGTACACGCATTCTATACATTTCGTATACTTTTACATATAACCATTGTTACTGTAATTATTAAATCCCATCGGTGGCGCACAAGGATATAAAAAACGGAATGCAACTAGATATAACAAGTGGTAAATAAGCGAATTAGGTCTTGAGGACATTATAGTAAATAGGAAGGTAAGATGTAAAAATATCCTATGCTTGCTGGTGTATTGTGTTGAATAAACAGAATTACTTAGTGATTCTGAGAGAAGTTCGTGGAATGAAAGGAGGAATGTTGTTTGCAGTTTAATTGAACCTCGAAGTCACTTCGTTAATATTTTACAAATAAAGAGTAGCTTTATACATGCGTGTGTGTCTGTGTGTCTGTGTGATGTGGGCTTGTGCTTACGTGTATGTATGCGTGGGTAGATAGATAGACAGGTAGATAGATAGATAGATAGATAGATAGATAGATAGATAGATAGATAGATAGATAGATAGATAGATAGATAGTCCTCATACGAGTAACGTTCGTACCTTAATTAACACACACCGAAATTTAAAGCAAAATCTCATATACAAACATGCGTACTATTCGTAAGACAACTGATTTATAGATAAAGATTTAACTTCTATATTATTGCTGAATTTTATTTAGAAATCAGAACTGAATGAGGCAACTAATTTTATTGTGACTTGACTGGTTCAGAGAACAGGCATATTAAAGATTTGGTAGAATTGTTTGGCGGGTTTAATTTTATATTTTATGCATTAGGGAAGTGTGGAGGTTTTTGATGTGATCTGACTTCAGTTTAAATACTGTTGAGAACGTTGTGCAAATTATTACAGCGGAGCAAATCCACTAAATCAACTTCGAACCAACACTACGATTGAACAAGTTTGCGTGATGTATGCAATAACTTATATGCATAAGACTGGAAAAGCCAGGATGTTTTCATCAATCTGTTCATTGGTTTCTGGATCATAAAAGTATATCCAGCTTTCGTCACAGGTCAGCAGAGACTCAAGTACCCTTGGTTTGGAGGTAATGAATTCAACGATTTCTTTTCCGACAGCAACGCGTCTTTCCTTCTGTTCGGCAATGAGTACCCTGACAACTCACTTTGCACAAATTTTGTGCATGTTTAAATCGTTATGAAAAATTCTGTGTGCACCAACTCAAAACATTATGCTAGTTATTTTTATAGACACATGACAGTCTTTATTTATAAAATTCTGTTTTTTTTTTTTTTCATCCATCTCTGATATAAACAGCTAGGCGCAACATGATATCGTAAGAAAATATTTTATCCCCGCTAATTGTGAGTGAGGGTCCCGAAGCACTTATATTACAAGAAATATAGACATTAGCATTTCGCTAGATCAGACATAAATTTATATAGTAAATATATATACTGATAGATCGATTTAGCCAAACCGGCTTGCGATTGGCTAGTCACTGCTGATGAGCCTACGACTGATAGGCGAAACTAGTCTAGTCCAGTGATTCTGTAGTCACTCATGGAGCGATTATCTCCCCTGTCAGTCTATATATATTGCGCGTTTCCAACTGCATTAATAGTTTCTAACTCTTATCTCTTGCAATATAGCTGCTTCGTCACCCTCTATCACAATTAATGATAAAAATTTTCATTTATGGTATTATACTCCACCTAACTGTTTATATTTATTGTGTGTGTGTGTGTATGTGTGTGTGTGTGTGTGTGTGTGTGTGTGTGTACTGCCTTATGCTTAAAAGCGATGCATGATACGATTAATTTTCGACTCGAGTTAAATATATCAAGCTACTCTTAAATTCTTGTTTGAGTACACTCGTAAGTGATGTCAGGACAGGCTAGTTTGTATTAGCATCAATTTGTAATAGTGAAGTCAGAACAAATAGTGCTATTTTGATAGCATTTAATATGTGCATTTCAAGAAATATATCCCTTATAGAAGACCTTCCTCGGTTAATAGACTTTAAAAGATGCAAAATTGAAGTGTATTAACTAAGAAAAGACTTGCATGACGGATGTTTTTACCTATTATAAATTACGCAGATCTGAAATGATCAAAGTATATATTGGGTTGTCTGGAAAGTTCGTGCCGATTTATAGAAGCTTACCTTTCGATTTATTTGCCATGAAACCACCTCAATTCTGGGAAGAGAGTATTTTCAAGTTAAAGGAAAGATGGAGACCCATGGTGCAACAAAATGGTTCATATTTGGTTGATTAAAAATGTAATGGCAAGTATCTATTGACTCTTTTTCTTTCCTTTAAAAGTCGGCACGTACTTTCCGGACAACTCAATAGTGTGTGTGTATGTGTGTGTGTGTGTGTGTGTGTGTGTGTGTGTGTGTTTATGTGTGTGTATGTGTCTGTGTGTGTATGTGTCTGTGTGTGTGTCTGTGTGTGTGAGAGAGAGTGTGTGTGTTTGCATGTTTATGTAACAATGTGTGCACGTATGTATATGTGTGTATGTGCATATTTGAGGGCACACGCAGAAACATTCATATGCGTTGATTTCTCTGTGTGTGTTTGAAGAAGTTTGGAGCGTGTGCGTGCGTGTTTGTGTAAATGTTTATATGTGTATTTGTGAATATGTATATTTGTCTGTGCCTTTGTGTATGTGTGTGTGTGTATTTTTGTGTGACTGTGCTTGAGTTCATATACGCCTTGAGAATTTGAGATCATTAAATCCTGCGAAATACCCAAATATAGCAATTAAAGGGCGAAGTGTGATTCAGAGAGGAAGGCTGAAAAACAGCCTGATAGTCGGAGTGAGATGAATAGTAAAAAGAGAAGAAAGAGAAACAAAATGTTTAAGAGAGAATTAAGATATAGAAAGTGAGGAGGAGGGATTATCTCAGATAAATGCAACATGACAGCAACTGTTGGCAGAATCCTCTCACTCATAACTAATACGAAAACTGTGTAATGAGACGTCAGGTGGCGCTTACTGTCGGAACTACTCCAAAACGAAACCATGGTTTCAATGACGAAATTAGTTTTGACTTCATCTACAATGAATTACTTTCATATCACCTACAACATTTTTTCTGTCATTGTGTGTTTTCCGCCCTCACCCGTTCTTTCCCTCTCGCTTCTCCCCTCTCTATTTATCTATTTATTTATTCGTCATATTCTATACTTATCACCTTTGTGATGGTATTTTTCTCTCGTTTGAAAAATGTGATTTGTTTCGTAGAGTACAAGAAGTTATAGTAAATGGAGATACAAGGATAGCAAGCAAACAGATGGTGGGCATTATATGTATCAGAAGGATAGAGGAAGGAGGAGGAGGAGGCGGAGGGGGAGGAGGCGGAGGAGGAGGAGGCGGAGGAGGAGGAGGCGGAGGAGGAGGAGGGGGAGAAGAAGAAAAAAAAGAAGAAGAAGAAGAAGAAGAAGAAGAAGAAGAAGAAGAAGAAGAAGAAGAAGAAGAAGAAGAAGAAGAAGACGACGACGACGACGACGACGTCGACGATGATGATGATGATGATGATGATGATTTCGGCTGGCAATTTGATTTTTTACGAAGTAGAAAATAGCGAATAGTATTTCGTAAAAAGACTTAAGTGATTTCCTACTAGGTAATGTAAGGGTAACCTACACCTCTGCCCATTTCCACACTTTGCCCTTGGTCATGTTACTTGTCAAAATTTTGGTGGATTGACAGAAATTCTTTGAAATGTTTCTAGCTTACTGGTGGTCGCTTAATGAAAAATCTGCTCCTATTCTAACGCAACCAAATTGTCTTCTGGGAATAATTAGTTTTCAATCTTGTATTTCGCGTCATAGTATGCATTATTTAGCCGTATACTGCTGCACACCTGACGAATCCCATGAGATTTTTCAAAATAATAGGATGGAGAGACCTCCTCTTAATCTTTCTAGTTAGCTTTTGCGGTATTTTATCCGTTTTGTAAGGGTTCTTTTTTTTTTGTTTTTCATACTCTTGGACAGTTTGGAAAACTAGTTCAATATCCTATTTCTATCTCAAGTCCTCTTGAGGTGATACCGATGATTCAATAAATATACAAGGCATTTGGTTACTAGATTCCATGTCCTTACTCGAAGTGACTTCTTCCGCTATATCAGGAACTGTGACCCCCCCGCTTCCCTACAGATTAGAGACTACTGCTGTTGTAACTGTTGCCTCTGATACCTTCCTTTTTTATCTTTTATAGTTGTTCATATACCATCTTGACAATTTGCCCTGCATCACGAGATTCGTGTCCTTGCTTTTGTGCATGCAACAATGGACAGCTCAGCATGATCCTGTTCCAGTCCATTTAAAGTGTCTACTAACCGTACGACCCTCTCAGCACTAACAGTTCACCTATACTGCAATAGAAGATATTGGGGAGGTAGGGTTTAACTCCATTGTCAAAGCTTTTGATACTATAGCAGTGTTTTTTTTTCAGTCAAATTCTAATGTAAAATACCACAGTTTGTGTGTCTCGTTCGTTCTTATATTTTCCACTAGCAATTGCCAGAACTTTCTTCATTTATAATTCTGAAGGCGTTTGAAAGCTTCCATATTTTAGGAAACAAACAATTTTTTTCTCTGCTTGCCCCTGTTTACATTTGTCAAGCAAAGGGGTATTGTCCATCAAAAAGCAACTACCCGACGTTAAACTTTTCCCCAGGTGATTAATCATATGAAGAAATGCAGGGGTGCTTACCATGTTAGGAAAGCTGCCATTGGAATACAATATATCGGAATTCTTTACGTTCGGAGAATAGCTTATGCTTTATGTGTCAACGTCGTTGTTATCCCAAAGTGGAGGCAAAGAATACATAGTGTGATTTGGAGTGCCATACCACTGATAAACACACACGAAAAAAGAACAAGCATTTATTCTTGTTCTTTCTTTGAACCTTCTGATACTTAATTTATACACTAACACATTAGTAGAAAGGGTTATTATTATTATTATTATTATTATTATTATTATTATTATTATTATTATTATTATTATTATTATTATTATTATTCTTGGTGTTGTTTTCGCTGTTGTTGTTGTTTACTTTTAATCTGCATGTTTGTAGCAATCACTTGCCGAATCCTACCCAAAGCCCTAGGGCAAATGAAGTGTAAGGGGTGCTGCAGCATGACTAAAAGCTTCGGGACGGGGAGTGGCAGGGACGATAGCGAAATATCTCCATTTAGTACAACACAGACGTTTATATTAAAAGGGTTTTTTTCTTAGGATATGGGCTGTACTTGTGAGCACAATCTTTTGGATTTCTCTGAGGCATGATTCTCCTGGGATCTTGTCTAGATGTTTTTGATATCCCTTTCTTATCATACCTAGGAAGCTTACAATAACAGGAACAGTTCTAGCTTTAAGATGCCATATATTTTGTATTTCAATATCCAGATCCTTATATTTACTTAATTTATTAAATTCCTTTACAGTTATATATTTATTTGTTGGAACACTTATATCTATTATTATTATTATTATTTTATGTTTGACTTTTGTTTTGCATTTGTACAAGTTGGATCCAAGTCTCACCCAGAGACCTCAAGAGACAACAAGTTAGAAGTTCATGTAGGTGTTATGCCTAGGGTACCATATATTTGGATTTGTACAGTTTTGTCCAAGTGAATGTTTAAGAAACCATAAGAAAATTATGTGTTTGCTTTAAAATTTGAGATCACATAGGCAGTATTTTACGTAGGATATGGGCAGTTCCCATGAGCACTATCTTTTGAACTTCAGCCATTTTGGGGTTTCCTGGAATCTGAGCTAGGTAGTAATCAGCCCGTTTCGCTGTCATTCCCAGGGCACCTATGACAATAGGTATTGTGTTCGTCTTCAGATTCCACATTTTGCTAATTTCTATTTCAAGATCTTTATATTTGCTCAGTTTTTGGTAGGTCTTGACAGATACGTTTATATCGATTGGGACAGTCATATCAATGAGGAGGCATGATTTTTGTCTGAAGTCTTTCAGTATGATGTCTGGCCTATTTGCGTCTATCTTTCTGTCAGTTTGAATGGTG
>NC_142929.1:173206171-173248671 GCF_046866305.1 Octopus bimaculoides
CTCTATATTTCTCTCCACATTATTCATTTAAATTAATATCTTTTCCTCTCTTTACTCTCTTTACCACTCCCTCTTCTGTTATCTCTATCTCCTTTTTCTCTCACCTTTATCTACTTCTATTTACTTTTCTTCTTCTGTCTCATATCTCTTCTCATGTCGCTCACCCCTTTTTCCCCTTTGCTTTGGTTCAGTTAATAGCTTTTATGAGAGAAACGAGAAGAAAAGTCTTTTGAATGACTCTCAAATCGCTGACGAGGCCAAGTCTATCTAGAGCCATCATATTTGGTTTACAGTTCCTTACAGAAGAATCGACGGGTAACTTCAAGTCAGCAAACAATAGCTTGTTGATTACTGTTACATCTAGTTTACAGACAGACTATCAATGCAACAGAGATTATTTAATCATTTTGTTTGTAAGCTTTTGTTTGATTTTCCTGGAATTTTATGCACAGGAATTTTACATAGTTTTTAATGTAAGACATGAATGATGGGAGAAACAGATTCATCACTGAAATCTTATTTGTGCTATCTAAAATGGAATTTTTATTTCCCTCATAATAATTAATTTTGAAGAATTACAATATTCCTGCATTTATATTCAGTTATGTCACTCAACTCACGTTACCACTAATCTCGAAATAACATTTGTAAAATGAATAATATTTCAGACGGCCTTTTTTCATAGAAACCAGTGAATATGTGCCGTAAGTATCGTTTCGTTAAAAGAACGTTGATGAAATCACGTTGCGGCTTTGTCACTCGTAACTGTCGTCAAACTTAACGAATGAGGAGTTCGAGTTTGCTTCTATTGAGTGATGCGAACCACCGAATCAACCAGTCTCACATGGTTCACTGTTCTATTTGCAGATTTTGAAATGCATCTAAGTATTTATGGCAACAGGTAAAACTGCTGCTTTATCACTTTTCTATCATTTCTTAGAGACGTTTAGGAGAACCATTTACGAATGAAAACAAATCGGTTTATGAAAGACATCTTCGCATTATAACGTTTATTCCATCATTTTCTATATATTTCATGCAGAATTTTTCAATTATTCTCAAAATGTTAACATGCATATTTTGGAATAAATTATTTAACAACAAATAAGGTATAGAAATTAGAGCTTCTGTTGAAAGAATTTTAAATTAAGAAACTATAGATGAAAACTTGAAGCTGTTTACAATCAATCATTGCAATGTAACCAACCACAAATTTTCGTAAGTCATTCTTAAAATAAAGCAATAGTTTTCACGAGTTTGTTGATTGCTGGTTGATATACAAAATTAAGAACATTCTGTCACGAATATATTCTAGATGGAAGTATAGTTTTCCATATTATGTGTAGAGGTAACTGAAAACGGCTGGTAGTCGATGGCACAAGGGATAACTGAAGTGAAATTTCTCAATCAGGAACGTGCTACGGTCCTATGATCATTGCACGGTCCTCGAATTGTTTAATTTTAACTTCTTTTAAAATAAATTAAGCATTATGGAATTCTTAGAAATAAATGGGGAAAGCGTGAGTGTTGGTTTATGAAATTTACTTTTCACAACTAGGTGTCTCAATGTTAGATCATCATTTGAGGTAATTTGGATAAAATATTTTACTATATATTCGAGTCACCCTAAAATATTTGAGCATAATTTACTAGCCACAAACTGCGGAAAACCGGCCTATCGTCTCTTCGATGCTCTAAATAGTAGACAAAGTAGAGTCAATATAATCGACTAATCTTCTTAAGCTTGTTGCAATTCAATGACTGAAACCTATAAAAGAATGAAGACGAGTAAACAAAAAAAAAAGCGAACTAAAAATGGAAGACATAATGAAGGAAAGCTAAAAATTAAAAGGAAATAATTTTAATTATGACTTCATGCATAATTACACTTACATACAATATAGACACGGATGTATAAAAGATGAAATTGTGATAACAAAAACTACATGAACACCAGTCTATTCATAACCCGTCTATTAAAGTACACGCTTAACATACATCATATAGGAATGCGTTCTTTTCTTAATGACAGTTTAATAATAATGGTTTAATTCGCTCCCATTATTTTCATGTTTATGTGTATACCAAATTGAAAGTAATGTTTTTTTCTTCAAACTGATGCCGATTTTATAAATGATAAGATAATCATATAGCTTATATAATTCGCCTTGGTGTTTTTGTGCTACTTATTTTAACGACGCTCTTATGAGATGAAAGACAAAGTAATCCGATGAATATTTGAACTTATAAACATGTGGTACCTAACTAGATAACGTTTTTAATGAATCTGTCTAGTTTGGCATTCTAACGTTTGCGCTAACTCACATGCCCTTGAAGATGTAGATATAAGATTAGTTGCTCTTAAGTGTTGCCATGTCAGACAATCGTATTGCTTACAACAAAGGCCAAGTATTTGATTGGCACAATCTTCACTGACAACATTTACTCGTTGATCTGCACTTCATAATATTGTAATCCCTCCCCCCACCAACGAGATTACATGTACCTCCCCGACTCCGACTTACTTGGCTTCATCCCAACTCCACCCACATAAAATAACTAAATAAACAGACAAGTTATTTACTGCACCTGTCATTCTGCTTTCTGACATCTACTAAACCACACTAAAATAACGTATACTCACATATATACACACACACAAACACACACACACACATACGCACGTACACTCACACACACATACACGCACACTCTTCTCTAGGTCCTTGCACTAAAAAACACGCTCGCTCCTATGTTTAGCATATTGCTTCTCTATGCAACGTCAGTGCCTGCTTACGAATTACTTACCTTCATCATCTCAAACGAAACATTAACCGCACTAACCTTCCCCACTATGCGTCCCAACCTTCCGCTCTAGGTGGCGCTATAGAGGTTATGGGCACAGTTCTTCCTTTTTAAGAGCAGAGTAAAGTAAAATATTCAGACAATAAATAAACAACTTACAAGAATTGTGTTTATGAGTCTAGCAGACAATGAAAGAAACCAAGGCCTCGTTGATAGAACGTTAGAAGTAAGGATTGGATGTTACATTTGCTTCTTAAACGTGTAGTAGCATCCTGTTCGGTAACTGCACTTATTAGTCCTTCTTATAATATTTTGTTATTATTTTTATTATTAGTAGTAACATCATTATTATCAGTACTGTTATCGGTGCGGTGAGGCATCGTTTTTTTTCTTTTAAATTACATTACAGTTTTAATCCTCTGTGTATTGGCTCATAAACCACTCGGTTCAACATTGCTTTTAATGGTTCGACGAAAGAAATGCCTGTGTGTATAATTAAAGAAGCCATTAATATTATTATCGTTGAGCTGTAGAGTAACTGAATCGGTAGATTGACGTAAGTGTCCCCTGTTATTTAGTTTCTACTACGTGATGAGACAAACTTCCCTCTCATCTTTCCAACGTGTGGAAATATGTACCAGTTATTTAATGGTGTTAATTGAATCGACTATGCCATTCAACATGCTCGCCCTGTGCCAATGTAGGGAGAAAAGTTTAGTATAACTGTGTAGGATGGTGGTTTTACAGAACTGTAAGACTATTGGATTGTAAAATTTGTTCCGGCTTTTCATTCTCTAAGTTCAAAACCTAACGAGGCCAACATTCTTTTCGTTTTTCTAGGGTCAATAAGTAAAGAAACAGTCAACTCCTTGTGTCGATACAAACAGCGGTTCGCTTCCCCAAAATTAGGGGCCCTGTGAATTTTGTAAATCATCATTATTGGTCCATTAATGATGTTAGTGTTGATAATAAAATGAGGTAGTAGTGGAGATTATGGTGAATCCTCGAGTTTTGGGAGAATTTCTTCAGTTCTCACGTGAAAAAAAGCAACTAATTTATTAGCTTAGTATCATTGCTCTCTCATCATGTATCTACTGTTTTATCTCTATTCCATTTCTTGGTGTAGTACTGATAATGAAACTAGTATTGTGGATGTTGCAATTGTCATAGTTTCAGTGGAGGTTCGGTGACATTTAAACAATTTTGTGCATTGCATTTTTTAGGTGAGGTAAATGATGTTCCGACTTTAAAGAATTCTCTCCATCTCACACTGGCGACAACGATTCTGTCAATGATCAGCTGAAAAAGTTTTGCAGGATGATGTCTACAGAGTGAGCAAAAGTGGGGTTGAAGTTACAGAGATTTGCTCATCCGCTAAGGGGGAAAGATTAATCAAAATGTTTGTACATAGTTTGAAGGAAGAAACACTAAAGAAATGTGAAGAATAGCAGGATATATCCGACAGGTTTCTGCATAGTTTCCATCTACAGAATTTCACCTCACAAGGCTTTGCATGATCGGTGACAATAGTAGAAGACAGTTGCTAATGGTGTTGCAAAGTGAAATCGCATCTCGAATCAACTGCCTGATATGCTTTTATCGTTTAACTATACGAATTTCGAAATAGAGGATAAGAAGTCATTTTAGTTGCCAAACGACACAGAAGAAATGAACGGCATGTATATAAGCCTATAGTATTTTGATAAATAGTCGAAGGAAAGGAAGGGAGGGACGTAGTCTAGGCATCAGCAACAGATTTGCGAACAGTACTTTTATTTGAGTTGCGCTTGATTGTTGAGGAGGTGAGCAACTAATCAGATCTAAAGTACTTTCCGTCTCCTGAAGAGGAAACCTAATCTTTATGATGGAGTGTATGCAATGTTATCTATGTGCTGTAACAATGTGATATCCTGAGATTTTTCGAAGTCCAACATTTCTTGCTACTTTGAACGTTTTAGATGTGTGTTATTCATATAAAGGATGCGTAAGTGTTTCCTTAATATAAAATGTTTTCTCGATATAAGCAGCTGTTGAAAATAATTAGTTTGCTATGTCATAAGAAGTTATTTTCAGAGTTTCTGATCATAGATGGAGTGCGAGTGATGCGTGAATTGTAGAGGTAAAATGTGGATATTGCTTGTGTACAAAGCAGTAAAGTTAGAGTGGTACTTTTAGCTACAAGCATAGTAATTTTGTATTATTTTTGTTACTGTTATTGATGGTACTGTTTCAACCCAGGTTACCTCAGACCAAGCAGGTTATAACGGAAGAACTTTCAGCTTTCACAATCCACACTTCTATTTATGATTACATAGGACAAGATTATTGTCATATGTCGTTCCTTTTTATATAGCAATAGGTATATATTTGGGCCTTGTAATATTACGGTTGATAATGATGATATATACTGTGATAGGCATTATGGTAATAATAGTCACTGTTCAGATGTTAGTCGGAGTAGTAATGTTAGTGACCATAATGCTTGCTATAAAGTCAATTTAGTTGCTAATAGTAGTGCTATCAGCAGGAAAATAATAGTAGGTGTGGGTTCGTAGTACATTCGACTGCAGAAGTCATAATGGTTCGTGCCATGGCTTAACCGTTAGTTATGCTGAAACAAGATCACATCTTTCATTCTATTTAGTGGTAATTTTTACGATGACCAATCCAACATTCTCTGCAAAATGACATGAATATCTCAGCATCACATAGCAATGTTCATGAAAATATCTTTCGAGGTCCTTCATAAATTACTTATTATTCCAGGGTATCCTTTGTAAATGCCAAAGAATCCACCACCGCTGATGTAGGTATACCCACTCTTTTTCACTCTCTCTTTCTCTCTCCCTCTACCCCACTCTCTCTTTGTTCTCTGCACGTAATTTTATTATTATTTTTTGCTGGTGTTTGTACATATATTATATTTTTTTGCTGGCTTTTGTACATATATTATAATTTTTGCTTTATTTTATCGAATTATCTTCATATATCTATTCATTTAATTTATTTTTGGTTAAATATACGTTGCTTGTTTGTCTTCAATTTTCTTTCCTGCCGTTTTCTTATCTTAATTTTCTATTATCGCATAGATTTGTTTCGACACGCCGTCAAAACAAATAAAAAGAGTAAAATATACAATTTCAAAAAAAAAAAAAAAGCAAACATGATGAATGCTTGTCATTGTTGTTGGTGTTCTTTGTTAGGTTCTATTTTCTATCTAGAAAACATTACAATAATAGATATTACAATTACTGTAGAGAGGTTACCCACCAAACATCGGATAAAAAGTATGAGTAAAATAAATGTTAGTTTGTAAAAACAAAAAAAATAGCAGAAGCAACAAGACTGATAATAATAATAATAATAATAATAATAATAATAATAATAATAATAATAATAATAATAATAATAATAATAATAATAATAATAATAATAATAATGATAATAATGAGAAGGAGGATGATAATAACAATAATAATGTTCATGGTGATGATTATAAAAATTAAATAGTAACAAAAACATCAAAATTAGTAGTTATTAGTAATAACAGAAATAACAAGAAGAATAGTACTGATAACAGAAATAATAACTAAACAAAAAACCAAACAGATAATTATCAATTTTGGCATTCCGGCCCAATGATGGGTGCCTGAGATGACTCTCTGTCTGGCTTGCTGGCTTGCTGGCAGGCTGTCTAAGTAGCTGGCGCAAGATTTTGGCTTAATTTATTTTTGTATTTCACCATGTTAAACTTTCTACAAGGTACTTACTCCGCCGTTTGTTTACGTACATCGTAGTACGCAGATGCCTCTGGGGTAAACCAGCACAGGCAGTCTGGTGAGGGTGATAATGCTTTGTCTTGAGGATGTTGCAGGTTTTGTTATCTATGTGTATTATGCTTCTGTCTATGTATATATGTATTATATCTCCATATGTATGCATTTAAGTACGTGTGTACCTCTCTAAATATATATATATATATATATATATATATATATATATATATATGTGTGTGTGTGTGTGTGTGTGTGTGTGTGTGTATGTTCATATACATATGTACACACACACACACACACACATATATTCACATAAATACAGATACGTACATAGGCGCACACACAAACATTCCTACATATATATGAAATCATAAAAATTTATATATATGTGTTAGTGCGTGCACACACACACACACACATATATATATATATATATAGAGAGAGAGAGAGAGAGAGAGAGATACATACATACATACATACATACGTACATACATACATACGTACATGCATACATACATACATACATACATACATACATAAATGTGAGAACATATATGTATAATTATATTTATTTATCTAGTTATGATAATGTATATGCGTATACTGTATTTTATATATAGTATTTGTCTGTGTAATATGCATGCATAAGTTCACAGAAGCATGTATATAAAAACGAGGTGTGCATGCATGATTGCATGCATGTATCAGATGTTACATGTATGAAAATAGTGACTTTATATCGCAGTAAAAGATGTGGTGGTGGTGGCGGTGGTGGGAGTGATAGGGGTATATTTGTAGTATTAGCAGCAGCAATATTCGTTGTAGTAATAGCAAGTAAAGTGGCAGCAGTAGCAGCAGCATCTCGCAACAGGACGGGTGGGTAAGAACGTGAATAAATAGCAAAATGGGTATATTTTGTCGATGAAGCTTCGGTGTTAAGGGGAAAGATAAATATAGAGCAAAAATGATACAAAAAGCGAATAGATAAATACCACAAAGAGAAGCAAAGAAACAACGTGAATATTGTTGATTATTTTCTTCTATCTACTGTTTTATTTTCATAATATTTTTTTATTTTTAGTTAGTTATATGTTTGAAATGAAAAATAACAAAAAATCAAATAGTCATTTAAAACAAAATTCTAAAGAAGATAAAATATATGAATATAAAAGCAAGGAACATAACAACAATAATTCCTCTTACGAGACAGAAAGTGTGAGTTGAGAAGGAAGGGTAAAAAAATATTTTTCTTCAATTTCAGTCATTAATTGGTTATGTGTACGTGTGTCTATGTGTGAGTTTATGTGTGTGTGTGTGTATGTGTGTGTTTATGTGTGTGTGCGCGCATGTAGATATTCGTGCGTGTGTGGTCTTAATGCCCACGATACCGAAAGCGGGCCAGTATTACAGAGAAATCAGGAATGGAATCGGTACCAACGTATAATACAACTTAGACCGACGGACTTTATCTATTAGCTGCAATTTTCTCTATTCACGTAGGCATTCATAGACACAGGTTACATGCAATGAAATATATATGTATATCCTTTTCTCTATATTTATTAGTATTCTTCATTTGCCTCCGTTCTTAAGTCCTGTGTTCACATTCCGCCGAAGTCCACTTTGCGTTTCATACTTTCATGGGTTGATAAAATAAGTATTACTTGCGCATTTGGATCGATGTAATCGATATACGCTCTTCCCCCAGAAATTTCTGGCCTTGTACCAAAATTTGAAAACAATATTTACTAGTATTCTTAAACGCGGCGATCTGGTAGTAGCGTTAGTACGCCGGACATTATGCTTAACGATATTTGGTCAGTCTTTACGTTCTGAGTTCAAGTTCCACCGAGGTCGACTTTCATTCTATCGGGGTCGCTAAAATAAGTGCCAGTTGAGCACAGGTGACAACGTAATCGAATTAGACCTTCCCAGATATTGCTGGCCATGAGCCAAAATGTGAAACCAATATTCTTTGATATTCTTTCTAGAATGAGGGGCACTGGTTTCAAACAAACAAAAAAAAAAAAGAAAAAGAAAAGATCCCCTCCATTGGAGTTTGGTTAACAACAACGATAATTGTGGTAGGCCATGGATTTCTGAACGTTATCCATGCTAGTACTTGGCCCAAAAGCCATCCAAAACAGACCAGCTAGTTTATCCTCCTGAACGCTAAGAGATTTCCCAAAAGCATTATCGCTCTTACCACCACCTGATTTCTATACTATATTGCTAGTATAGAACTTCGACCAACCGCATTGCCAGACTGGTAGAGGGCAATGAACGCAAGGCCAGCAGTTTTGAGAGGAGGGTGCTCGTCAAAATCGTTGTCTATAGAATTTGAATGAAGCTATATTTATTGATTCCCGAAAAGATGGGAGGAATGTTGACCGAGTTTGTATTTGAACTCAGGAAGCAAAGAACCGGAAGAGATGCCACAAATAACAAAACTAGCAATAACGACAACAGCGAGTGAACTTCTGCGTACTTTACTCGCTATTTTTTTTGTTGAATCACATCGTACCAGCTTTTAAAGAAATTCAACATTGAATAAAGTGACAATTGGTTCCATACGCACATAACAAAAATGGCTGAAATATCTATGAGATTTAGGACTAAAGATCATTCGTAGCAACACCAATAATTGCCATCTTAGATGGAAAACAGCAACAACAAAAACATAAGCGTTATGAATCACCAGCATCATAAACAATACCACCATAATCACTACTATTATAATGTGACAACAAGGGAGAGTCTGGATTTGGGTGTCTTAATCTGAGTTTCCTTTGTTGCAAGGGGTCAACCTAGGCCTCCTATTTGAGGGTTATTCTACCCTTCCTACAACCAGTCTCGGAGACTGAAAAAATATAGTCACGCGTGTTATACATTCATCTTATTCTCGACTAAACGGTTAAACATATGATAGGTAAAATAACACTCGACTAATACAGATTAGAGACAAAGTATCTTAACAAAAATAACATAGAGTTACCACTACTTACACGATAAACATAAGAGCAACAGAAAAGCAGCCACACTACGAAAACATAGACACCATCCATCTCTATTACTACCAGAAATTTCTCCACCACCACCTACAACACAAACTTCAATACCACCAAACACAAACACCAATACCACCACCGACATCACCACTTCGAACATAACAGCGGCACCAATCATATCAAGATACACCAATCATATCAAGATATCAGCTATTTCAATCTACATCAGTCACCACAACAATATATAGGAAACCACCAACTAACAACAATAGTAATCACTGCGATAATAATAAAAGCAAAAACAACGAAAACATCAATAACGACAATTATAGCATCATTGCAAGGTGAAGAGAAAATGAAAAGGTGTGGAATCTGGTGAAGGTGGAATGACGTTTGGGATGGGGGAGAGAGAGGGAGGGAGGGAAAGAGAGACGGGGTAACTTTATAATGCAAACCCTAACAACATTATATATATATATATATATATATATATATATATATATATATATATATATACATGCATAATTGGTGAGGCAATTAAGAAGTGGCTGTGAATTAATGAAATTCAATTAAGCACTATATTTTATTCAGATATTTTCTCAACTCTAACACTTAGCTGCAAGCTGTTTTTTCAAAAGTGATGAAATTATTTTAAGTGGGGTTAAACATAGCGTTTCGCCTAGGGTTATTCGAAAATGTATACTAATATATCAATGTAAGCATACATGTATACATGTTACGAATAAAATGTGTGCGCTTCTGTGCAATTGTATGGATGTTTCATACATGTCCGCATATATATATATATATATATATATATATATATATATATATATATATATATACATACATACACATAGACATACATACACATACACACACATACATATATGCATACATACATAAATGTACAGTTATACATATGCATGCATACCTATATATATATACACATATATATGCACATATATATATATTAAATACGTATATATGAATGCATTATATATATATATGTTAATACATGTTTATATACGCGGGCGTGCGTACGTGTGTGTACGATATATATCCATGTTTTGTATTTTTATACATATATATTTATAAATACAGATATTTTCCTACATATACTCTCTATGATGTCGCGAATAGCTTAATTTTTTTTTTTATGCCTATGGTCGAATATATGAGGAGGAGAGGTCGTTTTTTACTGTTAAAGATATATCTAAACTCAAATATTGGAATTTATTTCGCAGTTGTGTATAACGTGAATATTTTTAATGTTTTCATCGATCTTAGAAAATAATACGTAAAAAAAAAATATTTCTGCAAAAATTGTATTTCAGTTCGAATTGCGCAAATACGAAACCCATTAATACCCTGCACACTTTGAGCAATTCAATATTAATAATTACGAGTCAGCTGAAGCTACGAGAGTTATTGTATTGCGTTGAAAATCTCTTCAGCTTCGCAGTTTGCTAAATATACTAATCGTTCAAAAATTAAGTCTGAACATCAAACACTTGTAAACAAACAAAGAAAGGTGGGTGAAAGAGGAGAGAGAGGGGAGAGGGATGGAGAGAAAGTGGGAGAGGGAGGGAGGGAGGGGGGAGAGAAAGTGGGAGAGAGAGTGATAGGGAACACTTGTAATTAAGAAATTTATAATTGTTTCTGGAAAATGTGTTGGTGTGCCTCAGGAACATGGTTAGAATGTAATATGATAACAAGATAATGCTGTTAGCAGGAGAAGCTAGGAAAGACAATAGAGATGAAAGAATTATACAATAAGATATAATAAAAGACAATGAAAGTAGTAAACTACAAGAAGGTATAAGTAGGTATAATTTTCTGTTATAGGTGTACGGATATAAAAATAGAGAGAGAGAGAGAGAGAGAGAGAGAGAGAGAGAGAGAGAGAGAGAGAGAGAGAAAGAGAAAGAGAGAGAGAGAGAGAGAGAGAGACAGAGAGAGAGAGAGAGAGAGAGAGAGAGAGAGAGGGCGAGATTGTCCTACATGTGGTATGTAACTTAGAGCGAGCCTTGTTCCTGGGTGTTATAGTTAGCTTCCTTGCGAGCAGTTCCGAATCGAAGATTCCTCATCAGACTTTCCTAACTAATTAATTTTCTTAAATGTTGGCTAGTGCCGATTTATACTCCTGGAAGCGGTAAATGCGTTTCCAATGCAATTAGGCTTAACGAAGTATGCCACTGTAATTCTGAGGTTGACATCATCTGTCACCCTCGCTACTGTCTGAGTGGGAAAATTCCCCTCTACACTGTTTGCCGTGTTGTATTACTGCACTGGGTGGTGTGGCCTTGTAGAAATGCACCTTCACTCAATGGTGAAAGTGTCTTTAAGTCGATCCTATGTATATCGTTCAACAAGACCGGATGCTTCATTGATTAGATCATTCTGGTTGGGCATTGATTTATTGAGCATGCGTCCAGTGTGTCGTTGGTGTTATTGTTATGGCTGAGTGAGAGATAGTTTCTGACTGTGGCCCTATCTATCTATCTATCTATCTATCTATCTATCTATCTATCTATCTATCTATCTATCTATCTATCTATCTGATAGTACATCAATCTATATACTTTTAAAACCGTAAACATATAGAAAATTAAACCTTTCTATACTTTACTAACTTGTATTTTATTTTATCTCATCTTATTTCTTTAACTGTCTTTCCTAAACTCTCCTACTAAGGGAATTACACAGTTATCTTACTAGAATTATTTCGGCACTAGGCTTGAAATTTTAGGGGAAGAGCTTTGTCAATACCATCAACTCCGATACTTGGTTTGGTAGTATACTTTATTGATCTCTAAAGAATGGAGGACAAAAGTGAGCTCAGCGAGTCTTGAAGTCAGAATGTAAAAAGTCAGAAGAAATATCGCATTGAATGTTTCCAACGCTCTAGCGATTCTGCCAGTTCGCCGCCTTTGCTAAAAGTTTTGGCAAAATGCTAGCCGTTTTAAAGGAAGAGTGGTAGTCGATTACATCGACCACAATGTTCAACTGGTACTTACTTTTTCTACCTCGAATTGATGAAAGACAAAGTTGACCTCCACGGAATTTGAAGTCAGAATTTAACGAGGGATGAGATGCCGCCAAGCAGTGTGCGTGACGTGCTAAAAATTCTGTCACCTCAGATCTTGTATTCATATTATACATATAGATTACTTAGATAAACGGTCACTATTAAAATATGTGACGTAGTTATAGAAAAGTTAACCATCAATATTTGCACGGAGTTCTGACTGCGCCAATATACTCGCTTAACAAGCATGTGAATTAAGGTCCGACAATATTGTTCAAGTGTATCTTCTGAAGATGTCTAGGCTTGACTCATACTTTGTAGGTGGAATTTACTATTCGAAAATTATGAAACCCGCCATCGCCACGCACCTTACACGTATGTGGGTTTTCTGTTGGCCCTATTCGGACTTATCTTAGTTTCATGTTTATAAAATGTTTAATTTAATTCTCTACACACATACATATGCGTGTGTCTAAAATATTTATTCTCTGTCTCTCTGTCTCCCATCACACGCGCGCGCGCACACATATCACCCACTTAAAAATGGACACATGCATACATACGCACAAACCTACTTTTTCATTCCGCTTGCATTCTCTTTCTTCAAAATGTTTCATTTACTGTCTGTCTATCGCTCAAATTTTCTTTCTTTCTTTCTTTCTTTCTCATTTGTCTCTGCTCTCTGTACTTTTCACTTATTCCCTTTTTTCTCCTTTTCTCATTAGCGGATGCTTCTTACCCCTTACCTCCTTAAATCACTTAACATTTTATCATAAAAACCACTCCCACAACAACCACCAACATTACCGTTGCATCTTCATAACACAAGTCAACCGACAGAGCATTTTGTTACGTTGATGAATCCGTACAGATATATTGTGCAGCTAGATGTGTAAGTTACATCTACTTAGCTTACACAGCAAAATTTATTCCAATTAGTGCAGCTATGTAATTATGTAACGTTACAAATTAATACCAAGTAATTAGAGCATCGGCTTCTCTATAAACGATGGAAATAAAGAGGTAGAAATGCTGGAGATGATTTTTGTAGTTAATGTAATGTTAGGAGCGTAGAAGCTGTGTTGATAATGTTGACAGATAGTAGTTGTATTTGTAGTCATGATAATATCTGTGGTCAAGATTAGTGGTGGTGGTGGTGGTGGTGGTGGTTGTGGTGGTGGCGGCGACGGTGGTGGGTTTTGGTGTTGTTGTTGGTGGTGGTGGTGATGTTGGTGTTGGTGGTGGTGATTTTGAGAAGGATTGTAATACTTTTTTGTGATAGTGTTGGTTGCAGTGATTCTAACTACGGTGAAGGTCACGAGAGAAGGATTGATTGTAGATATAGTGATGGTAAAAGCGGTGATAGTGGCGTTAAAGCAAATAGTGCTTGCTGGTACATGGAGTTCTGAGTTCAGATACAGCCGAGGTTGACTTTTAATTAATCCTTTCGCGGTCGATGAAATAACTACCAGTTGTGCACTGGAGTCGATGACAAGCCCCTTCCGACAATTTTTCAGGCCGTGTACCTATTACTGATACTTGTTATATTTGTTGTTTTATCACGTACAAACCCTGATCAAGCGCGTTCCGACTGTGACAACACAATATTTTCGTATATTCACGACTACATCGCCCTATTTTTTAGAACGGCTGGAGGATTTCATTGTAAGTTAATTGTTACTTATTTCAGCTGGAGTGTTCGTACGGCCTGACTTGTAATGATAAATAACCTTGCCTGTCATATGGGAGGACGCGGTTAGATCCTCCGCCAAGGAGACTACTAAACAATAACGACGGAATGAGAGAACAGTAGCATTGTTCTTATAGTGATCTGATAATGTACTCATAATTACATTGTGATCGTAATAGGAATAGTTATATTGCGCTTAATGTGCTAAAGTAGTGACACAGCATGTTGAAATGGTGATCGTTGTCCAAGACAATGATAATAATGGGTGTGGAAAAAGCTTTAATCAAGTCATTTATGTGATGCAATTTAAGAAGACATAAATCCATTTAAGAACATAAAAACCATTTCCTTTTCGTTCATTTTTTGAAGTGCTAAAACATTCACCTCTCTGATACAATTCTTCTAAGTTGCTAGTAAGCACTTATTAGCGAGAATTTATAAATATCAGGATGTTTCCTATTTCATTTTCCCTTCCTTTTTCTTTTTAACTTACGAATCTATGGATTTACTACGTAACTGCAATCTAATCTTTTGACAGGGGCTAATACCTCCATTTTTCTCTTTTTATCTGTTATAAATTTATATATTTAAATATTTCGTTTTTGTACTTGATTTGCGAGAGTTTTGATGTGAACTCGTATGCAGAAAATTATTTTATGTATCTCGGGAGGGTCATTTTACCAACGATAAACACACGCACGGGCTCTATTCAACTTTATTATTCGTTAATTGCTTACAAGAAAATATTTCAATATTGCTATTCATCCTGTATCATGCTTCCAACAAAATAGACGTCCTATAGCACTATTTAGTAACTGTATTTTAAAACATACACTGATGGCGAAATTTGCATTGCTATGCCATATGTTTACTTTTTATATATCAGGTCATCACATAAGTTCTGTCCGATTTTACCTTTTTTAAAATTGAATGAAATTTAATAGTATTGTCTAATGGAATTAAAAATTATTTTCATGCATTTCTGTACATTTAAAGGAATTGAATATTCTTTTATAGAATAATAGAATTAAAATTTCTTTGATTATAGCCCTTTCTAACATGGAAGTATCCAAAGAAAATTTGAGGCACATGATGCTTTATGAGTACAAGAAAGGAAACTCTGCAGCTGAAGTGACTCGAAACATATACTCAGTTTATGGGAAAGAATGCAGAAGATGGCTTGCAAAATTCAGAGTTGGAGATTTCAGCCTTGAATTGTTCTTAATTGCGATAGTGGCGGCGATGTTGAAGAAGATTACTCTCACCATCGGTTTCATAGTAATGATAACTCTAATAGAGGTGGTGGTGGTGGTGGATGAAGAGGAAGTAGTGGTGCTGGTGGTGATGGTAAAAGAGGACGTCCAGTTGAGTTTGATGATAAGCTCCTTGAGGCATTACTTGAAGAAAATCCTGCATTATCAGTTGAAGAATTGGCAATAAAGCTTAGTTCAAACCATACAACTGTTCATCGTCATCTTCAACAACTTGGGAAGGTTCCTAAACTTGAAAAATGGGTGCCTCATGAATTGTCCGAAAGTAACCGCAAATCCCGAGTTGATGTCTGCTCTTCTCTCCATTCTCGCAAACTCATTTCACCCTTTTTGGATAGACTTGTGACTGATGACGAAAAGTGGATTTCTATCGAAATGTTAAACGTCGTAAACAGTGGCTTGGTAATAGGGAAAAAAACTCAAACACAAACGAGAAGGGAACTTCATGGAGAAAAGGTCCTTCTCTTTATCTCGTGGGATTACAAAGGAGCAATTCACTCTGAATTGTTACCACCTAATGCAATAATCAATGCTCAAGTCTACTGTAAGCAATTAGAGCGTTTGAACCAAGCTTTGAAGAAAAAAAGACCTGTTTTATTGAATCGAAAAGGAGTGATGTTTCATCGGTTCAATGTGTGACCCCCACACTGCAAAGATCACATTACAGAAGATCGAAGAGCTTGATTGGGAAAAAAATCCTCATCCACCTTATTCTCCCGACCTTGCTCTTTCAGACTACCATTTGTTTGGTAGTTCACAGAATCATTTGGAAGACATAACTTTCGCAAGCCAGGAGGAGGTCGAAACTGACATTTCAGAGTCCTTCGCTTTGAAACCAAAAGAGTTTTCCATTGATGAGATTAAAAAGCTTGAAAATAGATGGCAGGAAGTCCGATAATCAGGGAAAGTACATTGATGATTAAATTTCAACTAAATATAACATTTGATCACTTGTTTTCTTTATTCAAATTTCGGACAGAACTTATGGGATGACATCATAGTTTATTGTCACTGCTAATCTTTCTTATTGTTATTGGTGTTGTTTAACACATTGTTAGCTTCTATCTTGTTAAACATATGACCAATACATAAGAAATATTCATCCACAAAATATAACCTCGACTTTATTTTTCGAATGTCCCCTACTTCATTTTTATTTATATATTTATATATTTATTTATTTATTTGTCTATTTATTCTGTTTACGTTACAGAAAATAATTTGAACCAGGCTTGGCTGCCAATTCTAGCAGGCCAAGTAACAACTTTAAAAAAAATATTCATCTTGTTCTTAATTGTGATAGTGGCGGTGATGTTGAAGAAAATTACCGTTACCATCGCTTTCCTCGTAATGATAGCTCTAATAGAGGAGGAGGTGGTGGTGGTGGTGGTGTTGTTGTTGTTGTTGTTGTTGGTTGTGGTGGTGGTGGTGGTGGTAGTGGTGGTGCTGGTAGTGGTGGTGGTGGTGGCGGTGGTGGTGGTTGTGGTGGTGGTAGTGGTGGTGGTGGTGGTGGTAGTGGTGGTGGTTGTGGATGGTGGTGGTGGTGGTGGTGATGGAGAGTGAAGCTTGATACGCTGAAAAATGGATTTCTGGTGCTTCTTGGCTCTGAAGAAAGAATTGCTATATGTGTGTACTTGTGTATGTGGTGGTGGTGGGGAAGTTGTATGGATGTTTGTAGATGCGTGCTTGCGTGTGCGCTCTGTCTGCGTGTATGCTTGTGTGCGTGTGAGTATATATCTGTGTTATGTATGTGTGTACATGTGTGTTCTTCTGTGCCCGTGTATGTATGCGTGCACGAGCACAGAGAACCAATTCTTAAGAATTCAGTGAGCATAATACATTCGTTTAATCCCGCGAGGCACAATCTGATATCTCTATTATCAGAATTCCTTAATGAAAAATGTCAATTCATCTATTTCGAACACCTGTTGAGCAACTACTTTAAAGAAAAACAGATACACCGAGAAGTCACTGACGTCAAGGCTAAACATGCAACTTTGCAGCTTTGGTGCACTACTATAAAGCATGTGCAGATGAGCATCAATCACCCATTTCCTTTCTCTTCTATCTCCCTCACTCCCTATATATATATATATATATATATATATATATGTGTGTGTGTGTGTGTGTGTGTATATGTATATGTATATATATGTAGGTATGTATGTATGTATGTATGGTAATGCAAATAGGAAAAACAGAGCTCAAAATGAGTATATGTATATTATTATTAGTATTTAGCAGAAGCAACAGAGTGACTCAAGGGTCGAGGATACATACATACACACACACAAACACACACACACACACACACACACACACACACACACACACACACACACACACACATATATATATATATATATATATATATATATACACACACTTATATATATTTACATATGTATGTGTGTGTGTGTGTGTGTGTGTGTGTGTGTGTGTGCGCGTACATAATGGACTCTCCTGTTGAAGATGATAAACGAGCGTTCAACTTTTGCTGAACGACCTTCACAAATGATTCGTCAGTATTAGTCAAATGTATGTGCTCTACATTAGCTCAGTCCCGCCATTAAATTGACATTGTCTGATCAGGTGTACGCTGTTCCACGCGTTAAGTGCCCAAGTTATCGCAGACCAACGTGAGATGAAGTGTTTTGCTCAAGAACACAATGCACATCACAGTCTAAGAATTGGAGCCACGTTCCTGGCTTTGGATAAAAGAAAATACAGGAGAATCAGTAAATTATGATTTTATTGAACATATCCCCCCCCCTACTAAGATTCACACGCTGAAAAGTTCCTTCAGTTTTTCTAAGCCCTATAAAAGAACTAGGAAGGTTTGGCCTCCAGCCAGGCCTTTCGCAACATCTTTAAACCCAGGAACTTTGCAGCATTCCATTTTATTCGAGGGTGAGTCAAAAAGTAATGCCATTTTGTTTAGGACAGGTATAATTACCAACACAGGAACATGTATCATTCATCAAAGTGAAGCTGGTCCTCTGTGGATCAAATCCCTACTTCTCAACATAGTCACCGTTTCTCTCAATAGCAATGTTCCACCTTCGAATGAGAGCATGTATCCCTGCTCCGTAAAATTATGTTGACTGTTCTTTGAGCCACTTCTTCACTATAGTTTTCACTTCCTCGTCACAGGAATAATGTTTGCCGCTCAAACCCTCTTTCATGAGGGCGAAGAGATGATAGTCCAGAGACGATGATAGTCTAGTGACGATGGTAGTCCAGTGACGAAGAAGTGAAAAGTGTAGTGGAGAAGTAGCTCAAAGAACAGTCAACAGAATTTTACGGAGCAGGGATACATGCTCTCATTCGAAAGTGGAACATTGCTATTGAGAGAAACAGTGACTCTGTTGAGAAGTAGGGATGTGATCCACAGAGGACCAGCTTCATTTTGATGTACGATACATGTTCCTGTGTGGGTAATTATATCTGTCCCAAAGAAAATAGCATTGCTTTTTGTCTCACCCTCATATATTCAGAGAAAAAGAGAAAGGTGCAGAAAAGAGACAAATATACTGACAGGGAAAAATAAAAAAATGAGATGTGCGTGTGTGCTTGTGTGATTATTAGTGCTTATCTGAAAGGGTTGTACAGTGAGTAAAAGCTTCTATCCAGTACTTGCAACCGGACCTCCATGTGTCTAGTCTATCTAAAAATTCTTCCAACGATTACGGCAGTGAGACACTGTCACTTCATTACGCCAAAGCAAAAATTCATTATACTAAAATAAATGCGTGAATCCACACACACGCATACACATATGCACACACAAACACAAAACACAAACACACACACACACGCTCACGTGTGCATGCATAGATAGATAGATAGGTAGGTAGATAGATATATATATAGATAGATAGATAGATAGATAGATAGATAGATAGATAGATAGATATTAAGAGTACACTCGAACTTTCTTGGCAAAACAGATGAGCTTACGGTCAAACCTGTGCCTGATCAGCAGATGCAAATTTGATTCTTCTGATCAACAAAAACAGAGATCTAACCCGAAGCACTTGTAATCAAATATGTGACAGCCGTGATCAATCCGTGCTCATTATCATTATTATTTGTTTTTTGCTTTGTATTCTTGTGTTTCTTTTGCATAATGTAAGTGGTGTTATATTGCTCATTAAGGCATCCCTATTTAAATCCAAGTATTAATTGTAAGTATCTTGATTTTTCAGAACTGCACTTTAATATTTCATTGTTTTCTATTAATTACCACTATTTGTAAATTTATAATTATAGTTTATCAATGTGAAACTTTTATAGAACAATAGTAAAATATCACCTAAGTAAATCAGAACATACATATATATATACACACACATACATTAATACACACATACATACACACATACATACATACATGCATACATACATACACACATGATACTTACGTACATACATATATGTATGCATATATGCACACATACATACATATATATACACACATACATACACACATACATGCATACATACATGCATACATACATATATACATACATACAAACAAACATGATACGTACATACATATATGTATGCATATATGCACACATACATACATATATACACACATACATACATACATACATACATACATGCATGCATATATACATACATACATACATACATCTTATACTTGCTTCAGTCATTAGACTGCGGCCAGTCTGGGGCACGGCTGTGCACTTTTGGTCGAATTAATCTTTTTATTTAATGTCTGGTAATATTCTATCGGTTACTTTTGCTGAATCGCTAGTCACACGGACGCAAACACACGAACACCGATTGTCAAGCGACAACGTGTGCGCAATGATAGCGTTTTCATACGAATGTTCTATGTGTATATGTGTGTGTATGTGAGTGCATGTATGTATGCGTGTATATATGTATGCGTGTATTTGTGTGTATTTGTGTGCGTGCGCGTCTGTATACATGCATACATGCATGCGCTGAGCTATTGAGAAATCAACTTTTACTCTATCCAGATTACAAGTTCGGGTTTATACCTGTAATTGGCGGGGCCCTTGGATATGTAGCTCACTGCCTAAATACGAATCTTGAGAAAGTTGGCTTCTCAAAACTAGAAAGGAGAAACCTAATTCGATGACTACAGATCCAACCCATCACTGGAACAGAAGTTTATCATTTAAATATGCATGAGCCTGTCCAGATACGCAACTATATGCATGAGAATACATTCATAAAGCAAAACATACAAGTCTGCACATATACATACAAACAAACAAAAAATACCCTGATGCTGATGTTGAAATTTCAGTGAAGGAACCTTGGATCTCGGTTAGAAACCAGCTCTTTCTCCATTGGAAAGACATTTTGAAATAAAACTGAACAATGACGTACATATATACATACGTACTTATTACTTTCCGAAGAGTTTTTAATGTAATCAGCTCATAAGATTTGCGCTAAATAATTGATTATTTTCCATTGTAAATGAAACGCACACCAGCTAATGTAACTAAATATCTAATGAACAAACTCACCTGTTTTCTCTGCTTTTCTGTATATGCATATATATACACACATTTACAAGTACTCACACTCATGTGTAGACATTTGGCTACGTATTCTCTTTTATCTTTTAGTTGTTGCAATTATTTGACTGCGGTCATGCGGGAGCACCTGTATTACCAAAATCTTCATTTTGGACTACATTCTCGCTTATTGGTCGTCATTTTGAGATTTTTGTACAACGTCTTATACAATTAATCTAGTAACCTCGCAAGTTACTACACGAAATTTCCTTCGTTGGCACACTCATGCCCATCTCGTATTTTTGAAACAAGATGTGCAATATTCATTTAATGTGTTCTTCATTTTAACTGTAGAAAGTATAGGGTGGAACAGAGAGGACGGACGTTTTTGAAAAATTCCCCAAATCATTAATGTTTGATGCAGATAAATTTTATTGACATCAGGGTATTCGTATTGAATTAGCATTTGTCAAAATCAAATGTGGAAAACGACATCTGTCATGTGATGTCCGTTTTCATTGGTGCATTTGTGAAGGCATTCTTGGAAGATGGCCTCCACCCTCTCCAGCATTGCTCTGTGCATAATCTCATGGTTTCAACTGTTGCCCAATTACCAATTTGTACGGGTGGAAATGCAGGTTTTCATGCAAAATACGCCTTTATGATCGATTACCAATGCCAAGTTCAATGGAGTGCTTCAGAGCATAGCGATTCGAACTCCGTATCACAGCTTGTCTGATGCGTAACTGTCGTAGGCAAACACGTGATGCTCTATCATCCACAGCACCATGGTTTCACTTGAAAAGAAGAAAAAATGTTAAGACACCACAGACCGAATGCTACCCGTCGGGGCTGAGTCATAGCCATTTCAAAAAACGTCCGCTCTCTCTACTCCGCCCTGTAGTTTGCTGCAGAAGTGTGTTATTATGTGCAGCAGACTGAGCAATCGCATACTAAAAGGCTCATTAACTGTTTTATCAAACAAAAATGCATTATATATATATATATATATATATATATATATATATATATAATCATTTATTCTTTTACTTGTTTCATTCATCTCCATTCGGCCCTGCTGGAGCACCACTGGAAAGGTTCTTTTAGTCGAAAGAACCTACCCCAGGAATTATTCTTTGCAATCCTGGCAGTTATTCTATCAGTCTCTATTGCCGAATAGCTAGGTTACGGGGACGCTGACACATCAATATCGGTTTCAAGCGATGGTGGGGAGACAAAGACACAAAGACAGACAGACAGAACACACACAAACATACACACACACGCACGCACACGCACACACGCACACACACACACACACACACACACACACACACACACATGAGGTGAAGTCAAAAATTATCCGTACTGTCGCCATAATATATATTTATTATTGTCACACTGCCTTCTGCGCATGCGTGCTTATAGTTGGTACCATTGCAGTCACGTGATTGCTGGTTGAGCCTGATCACGTCATTTTCTGGCTTTACAATGTAAGCATGGCCGCTCCACTAGCGATGCGCACCAAATGAGAACAAAGAGCAGTGATTCGATTTCTTTGGAAGAGGAGTGTACGATCAACAGTGAAAGGTACAGTGCTTTGGTGGCCAACAAACTGAAGCCTGCAATTCGCACCGAACGCGAGGTTATTATCAAAAAAAGTTTTGTTGCTGCACGCCCACACACGGGCACCCAGACTGTTGAAACCATTGACCAATTGGGTTTTGAGGTGCTGGAACACCTTGCTTAGAGTCCAGATTTCGCCCCCTATGATTATTATATCTTTGGACCGCTCAAAATGGTTTACGATGTTGTCGATTTACTGCAGATGAAGATGTGAAGGTAGCGGTGCATAAATATTTGCGCCACCAACCGAAAACTTTCTTCTTGGAGGAAGTACCAAGTGCATCGAAAAGGAAGGAGACTATATAGAACAATACCGCACTTGTTTATCTCTTGACTTTTGTGTAAATACATTGAAAAAACAAGAGTTCGTATAATATATGTATGTGTGCATATGTATGTGTATATGTATGCATACACATCTATATATATATATCTATATATATATATATATATATATCTATCTATATATATATATATATATATATATATATACAGCAGGCTTCTTTCCATTTCTGTCTACCAAATCCATTCACAAGGCTTTGGTCGACCCGAGGCTATAACAGAAGACACTTGCCCAAGGTGCCATGCAATGGGACTGAACCCCTAACCATGTGGTTGGGAAGCAAGATTCCTACTATACAGCCACGGCTATATATATATAGATAAATCACTTATATTTTGGTGTAAATATAACAACTGCTCAACATTTGGATTTGACTTGCTTAGTGCAGTGAATACGATAACGTGAAGATAGCCGCGCACGGCCATCTTCAAATAAAACATACCAGCGTTTCGTCACTAAATCAATGAGCGATGAGTAAGATAATGTAGAGGCATAGAAATGATGACTGAATCCATAATGCTTACAGGAATTGTTTTGGCATCAAATTGTCAATGGAAGAAGTATAAATGTAATATGTTCTTAAAAGTTACTGGAAATCAGTTATACAAAATTATTAGTAACAGAAAGAATTATAAATATTATTCTTTCTTTGTTCATGAATATTTTTTGTTAACTAAATACTTGTTGACATATATGATCTTGATCTTATCGCTTTCAGATAGTCATTTTCAACTATGGCCGAATGTCACACCATAGAAATAATTGGATTGCAGTGATTTTTTTCCCTTCTCACATCCACTTATAATTTATGGTGTCGTGTTGCGTGGCTGTGTAAACAAGAAGGTCAACGTAACAAACAGTGAATCAGAAAATATATTTGCCATAATTGTCGTGATTTCACGTCATCTTTGATATTAAGAGGAAGAAGTGTAATATTATGTTGAAAGCTATTTCTGTTGTTGCTGTTTTTGTTGTTTAACCCCAGGTCAACCATGATCAAATTGGCGTAGGATCGAGAACATTCTAGCAATGAATATCCCACCAGTTATTCAAATATAGCGTGCTTTAAACAGCATAATCTAACGTGTCATCTTTTGTTGGACAAGAGGTTGTAGCTTGAAGGAGATTTCTAGTAGGTTGAGCTATCTATTACCAAAAGTATTTTATGCATGGGCATCCCTTATTTCTTTATCACAAAGGCTACACTATCCAATATGCCTTTCATATTTTCTAAGGCGGTCTGTTGAGATTTGAGGAAATTTTTGCTGTTAATTCCAATAGTTTGGGGAGCTCACAAAGAGTATTTTGTAATGGTAGGTCATGCGAGATTATCATGAGAGAAAAGGAAATTCGATTCCTCACCTAAGAGGCTATTAAACAGCAAAGATTGTGCTAGAGAACGGTAACATTTCTATTAGAGATCTGATAGTTAGTGGTAAAATCCAGCAATATTATTGATGTTTTTGTAGTGTGTGAGCATCAAATTGTCTCTCGTATGTAATGGTTCGGTAATGCAGAAGTGTAGATACATATAACGTAGATCTGTTCAAAAACACTGAATCCGTGGAGTAGTTACCAATATTCCAATGTCATAGTCTGCTAAAATATTATCATGTCATTATTTTATTACTAAGATCTCATTGTTTCTTTTCTCTTAGTTTATCCTTCTCAATGCAAAGTCTGGAGATGGGAATTTAGCCAGGTTAATGTCACTGTATATAAAACTGAAGCTTTGGTCTCAACGCATGATAAACCTCTGACATTTTCTTCAACAATGACATGAGAATCTAGTGTTATTAAACTTCTGTCATTGTGTGTAATACATGTGTAAACAAAGCAAGGGGTTACAAAAAGAAAGGTTTTTGGTGTCTAGCACGACTTTGATCTTCTTTTCATATTATCAATCCTTACCACGTATTCTGTCATACCGCAATAACTTGAAACGTTTATGGTACTGGTTAACCCAGACGTAATGAAGTGAGAAGATAATAAATTTTCCTAATTTAACATGAAGCAGGAATCCAAAATTGCTTTCAAAATATTTTCTCTACTGTATTATGAGGAAGTGTATTAAATGCA
This sequence comes from Octopus bimaculoides, assembly GCF_046866305.1. Taxonomy (NCBI): domain Eukaryota; kingdom Metazoa; phylum Mollusca; class Cephalopoda; order Octopoda; family Octopodidae; genus Octopus; species Octopus bimaculoides. The sequence goes on from NC_142929.1 coordinate 173,231,323, forward strand.
TTAAACGCGATGCAACAATATATTAAAACTATTAGAATAAGTCCTCCCATCTCAATAATATATATATATAGGTGCAGGAGTAGCTGTGTAGTAAGAGGCTTGCTTCCCAACCACATTGTTCCAGGTTCAGTCCCACTGCGTGGCACCTGGGACAAATGTCCTCTACTATATCCTCGGGCTGACCAAAGCTTTGTGAGTGGATTTGGTAGGTGGAAACTGAGAGTAGTCCGTCGTATGTGTGTGTGTGTGTGTGTGTGTGTGTGTGTGTGTGTGTGTGTGTGTGTGTGTGTTTGTGTGCCTGTATCTGACCGCACATTCGCTAAACAAGTGCTTTTGGTGTGTTTATGTCCCCGTAAATTAGCGGTTTGGCAAAAGAGACGATAGAATAAGTACTAAGCTTATAAAGAATAAGTCCTGGGATCGATTTATTTGATTAAATGCGGTGCTCTAGCATGTCCGCAGTCAAATGACTGGAATAAGTAAAAGAATATATATATATATATATATATATATATATATATATATATATATATATATATATATATATATAATCATAAATGTATAGGGATTGATAGTAACCTGCTTCTCCAACATACTGAGAATTCAGAATTGTTGGAGAAGCAGGTTAATGTCAATCCCTATATATTTATGATTATAAATAATTTTACCGATAAGGTCTTTTCATACTGGGCTACCCGGCAAAATTGTTAATTATTAATGTTATTACTAATTGACAATTCCCTGCCCTGTATATCTATCTATCTATATATATATATATATATATATATATATATATATATATATATATATATATATATATATATATATATATATATATATAAAACAAATAATAAATGAGTATACGCATATATACGTACAAGTATGTGCATACCAACATCTTCTTGTATATATAGGTGCATATCTGGGTACAGGACATTGCAAACAAAACGTAGACAAAAAAATGATAATAACCAGAGTACAGAAAACACACAGGCCACATAGAGAAAATTTTCCTTCATCAGCTGCCCCCATTCTAACACAGGCCGGCGTACGTACCCCTGTCGTTTATATGTAAGTATACATTTTTCTAAATCTTGTATGACTCTATTTCTCACCCTTATTCGTTCATTCCACTGTTCGTTCTTTCGTCCCACTTCGATCACATTTCCTTGCCTTCTCTTCTCCCTCCACTTTTCACATCACTGTGTCTCTGTCATTTTTTCTCGCCCCTCCTTAATTCTTTTGTCCCTTTCTCTCTTCTCTTCCCACGTGACAGTGTTCCGCCAAGCCTGACCTTTCTTTCTTGGGCGGCCGTTAAGCGTGCAACATCGTTATTCCTCCCTGTGCCTGTAAAATCTTGTATCCCGGCTGTAAGGCTTTATTTCCATATACGCCAGATTAATTTTATTCGTCCTTAGTCGAAAGACATCTGTTGGTTTATCCTGTTATTATTCCTACTGTATTTGTACTACTGCATTTGTGTAACATTGTTTTTTTTTTTTTCCTTGTTTTTGTATACATTCGCTGCTTTCTTCCAAAGAATCTAATGCTCTTAGCTTAGCTTTTCCTTGGGGTTGGCCAGATTGGAGCAATATCGAGAATAACCAACCGAAATTGCAAAGATAATCTGGATCTCGACTGATGAAAGAAAACTCCGAATGACCTGACCGTGTTTTCTTTCTATCGTCTGTCTATCTGGATGTCTTGTCCCTTTCTTCTATCACCTAACTGTCGTGATGTTTTGCATTCTTGTCCCATTGTGTATTATATATATATATATATATATATATATATATATATAGCGGCGTACGTACACCTGTCTCTTATATATAAGTATTTATATATATATATATATATATATATATATATATATATATATATATATATAATAGAATAAGAAATAAAGACAGCTTGGCACCGTATATATTTGTAAAAATTAATAGAAATGGATTTTCTGATAATTATTCCACTTCAGTAATTACACGTTAATAAGATATTTTAGAGTTTGCTATTTACTGCCTAAACAGGGAATATTTAATTACAAACATGCATACATGCAAACACTATAATACACACACACACACACACACACACACACACACACACACACACACACACACACACACACACTCACACACATACACGTATGCTCTCGCACACACATACATACACACACACACAAAGAAGCATAACCATATATATTTATATCTGTCTTCATTCACATGTATTCATGCATATATACATACGCAAAAAAAAAAACAAAAGTTGGAGGGAAGAAGGAGATATTATGTTGATCAAGAAAAAAGAAATAAATTTTTCGGTGTTCTCATTTTGGTATCAGATCTACTTACCAATATCGTCTCAAACGCACGCATTTAGTTCTTACACATAATGTACATACATACACACACGCCCTCACCCACATAATATATATATATATATATATATTCCCGGTAAGCTTCTTTTTGATTCCACTATCTACTCTATACTGTTTTATTCCTCTATCCGTCTCTATTTCCCTTTTTCTCACCTCCCTCCATCACCATTTTTATCTGTCCATCTCTTTCGATGCTCACACGTGACCATCGTTCATCTTTCTTTTCCTCGCGTGACTATCTTTATTTACCTGCACTGACGTTTAAATGAACGAATGTTTTTCTCTCTCTCTTCTATCCTTACTTTTTTCAAAAAAAAAAAGCATTTCTCCCAGCGTTCACTATCTTCCTTTTGTTCTGGTCTAATGACCCTCCATCTTTATTTTCGTTCGGTTTCTTTGTATGTCTACACTCTCATTTTTGTTCCCAACTTTGACCCTCCACATTTCCTAAATTTTATGTTAGAATATATGGGAGCAACTGTCTTTGAAGACTCATATTACCGTTTAATCCTCGAAATGAGGAGTAGACAGACAGCCGACAACTGATGAGGGTGTCCTTTCTTGTCTTAACGTCTTCTGCTTTACACTTTTTTCTCGTCTTTACGCATTTCACTCATTGTCCCTCATTTGTTTGCGTATTTTATGTTATTTGCATCGTTGGTGACGTCCTGTGCTCATGTCCCATTCTGTATTATTTATATATGTGTGTGTGTGTGTGTGTGTTGTATGTGAGTGTGTGTGTATGTGTGTGTGTGTGTGTCTGTGTATATATGTATATATATGTATGTATATATATATATATATATATATATATATATATATATATATATATATATATATATATATATATATATATATACATGCATGTACTCATATATGTGCGTGTATATGTGGTAGATAGGCGTGTATCTTCTGTACAGATATATGTATAAGTAGATATTTCTTCATCTCTCTCTCTCTCTCTCTCTCTCTCTCTCTCTCTCTCTCTCTCTCTCTCTCTCTCTCTCTGGATCAAAACAGTTTTATTCAAATTCGTTGGTACTCTTGAGTTTCAATCGGGATGCCAGCCGTCAGCCATTTTGAATTTGAATGACAGAAGTTGACATATCTATATGTGTGTGTGTGAGCGTGTGCGTGTCTGTTTATGTGTATTTATGTATGAATATGTTTGTACACTATGTGCGGAGACTAAATGTGTACATTTGTGACCCTATTGATAAGTAGACTAACTGGCAGGTACTTTTGTCATTATCAGGGTTTTATAGAACCATTTTATACCAAAATGACCGCACCAAAAAATTCCATTTCTTTATTCTTCATCTACTTAAATCTCCATCACCGCTCCTTTATTTTTGTATATATATAGTATATATACATATATATATATATATATATATATATATATATATATATATATATATATATAATATATATATATATATATATATATATATATATATATATATATATATATATATGAATACATGTATGAATGCATGTACATGTGTGTTAGTTCTTCTGTGTGTATGTATGTGTATATATTTGTATGTGAGTGTGGGAAGGGTGTTAGTGTTTGTAGTGTGTATATTTGTAAGGAAACACTCCCTATTTAAACAATGAGCAACAAACTCTAACATAAAATATCAGTTTGGAAACCGCTTTTAAACGAAAAACTCCTATCAGAGTCACTTTTGTAAGCTTTTAAATATCTAATTATTAAAGTGAACAAATCAGAAATGCCCTTTCTAAACCTTTTTTCTTCAAGTACATATATGCATACATTTCTAATTGTGTATATATATATATATATATATATATATATATATATATATATATATATATATACAAGACAAGAAAGAATACAACGGTCGCCCATGTCAAGTTTATATTATATATATATATATAAAATAGAATAAGCATATACATGATCAGCCTTAGACCCCTCACTCATGCTATTTTTAAACCGGGAACTTAACAGGAGTCCTTCCGTAGCTTTTACATAGCCTTACCTGCTTTTTGGGTCTTCCTGATACCAAAATATCTCATATCATAATATATCATATCATATCATATCATAAATATATATATATATATATGTATATATATATATATATATATATATGTATATATATATATATATATATATATATATATATATATATATATATATATATATATATATATATATATATATATATATATATATATATATATATATATATATATATAATTATAAAATCTGGTAATTAGTCATATATTAATTAATATCGATTAATTATCAGGTGCCCAGCACATGTAAAGAATGAAAGAGATAGATTCAGAAATATTATCTGCAATCTCAGGGGATTAAGGTACATTTTAAAAAAATAACGTCGACCACTGCGCTAGAAATAGATCACATCTTGTGTCTATTAAGACCTAAAATATTCTCAACATGAAATATAGCAGCATACCAAAAACGTGAGCGGGCAAGACATTTAAAATCACCTAAAAAAGCATTATTAAACAGGAACTAGTTTCGGATTTAACAAATTCTTACCATTTGTCTATTCCTCATCAGCCTGATTTGTAATGTAACCGTAATCATCAGAATCGTATACAGAGTTGTCCACCGCCATGGGTGTGCGTGCATATGGTTCTGCTAGAGAGAGAGATAGATAGATAGATAGATAGATAGAGAGAGAGAGAGAGAGAGAGAGAGAGAGAGAGAGAGAGAGAGAGAGAGAGAGAGAGATGTATACACACACACACACATAGTTAGGAGGTCATTTGTTAAACCAATGGTCACAGAAAGACCATTGGTTTCGCACCTATAAAACTTTTAGCACTATAGGGTACTCATCGGACTCATTAACCGAAGGCATATAATATCTCTGGAACCGAAAGAAGGGCTACGTCTTTGTTCGTTAAGGTTGCATACGAAAATCCATGAATGAAATGCTGCTGGCATTAAATCTAGGTGACCTCTTCCTTCCGCTAATTGTCGAGCGGGTTATGTACCCTCATCAACGCATGAACGAGTCGCCTATACAGCTAAAAGTTTTATGAGTGCGAAGCCATATCTGACCGGTCTTAACAAACTATTAAGAATTAATGCTTCAATGTTTTAGACTCTGCTTCTTTTCGAATATACGAACTACTGACTGTTTATATATATGTTTTATATTTACGTGTGTGTTTGTCTGTGTATCTATAGATAGATAGATAGATAGATAGATAGATAGATAGATAGATAGATAGATAGATAAATAGATAGATAGATAGATAAATAGACATATGCATAACGGTATCTAACTTATGTCAGCAATTCAGTCGAACATTAGCTTAGGTCAGCATTTCGATCGAATGAACGAAGTTTTGTCATATAGCTGGGAGATACTTCTTTTATCAACTTTAGAATCATAAGCGATTCAGAAAATAATGTAATATAATTCAATAATTTAAGACGTTCAAACTGGAGATTTTATTTATCTGGCCACAAGGATAGAAGACGTTTGGATCAGTACAATGATGAAATACATAAAACAATGGAGGACGTACAGAATGGGTAAGTTAAATAATCAATAGCTATAACGGACAACATTAAAGAGATTGCAATAAATAGCAATAACAATAAAGGGCACCAAATTACCCGAAAGTACGAAATGATGTTCAAAACGAATCAACCATTTATGATGATCTGTGGCTCCCACACAAAACCCCTGATAGTAATAGAATATCGTGCTATTAATAATGGCATGAAAATCCTCCACATGGACAAAGTATGAACAAAATGAAAATCTGGAAATAGACAAAGAAAACTTGTAGCTATGGCAGGGTAATGTCGGGCAAAAATTGAGATTGAAAGACAAACTCCTTCCAAGGTACGGAAAAGGGGAAAAATTGATGTATGGTAATAAAGCAGAATACATTATCAAACTGCAGAATATACAATGTACAGAAAGAACAATTTGCTACAGCATTTGGTTATAGCATTCTTAGCCTATAGAAAATAGAAGTTAGCGGCTTGAAAAGTTTTGAAATTAACTTAATGCATGCATTATGATATAGCAGGAGACAACTCCATGGTACAAGCATGCCCTAGAAAAAAATCTAAGAGTGAACGAAAGTGACCGAACTCTCTGTGATAAATTCTTACAGACGTGGAGTTTTATCGAACAACCAGCAAGAATTATCTTCTGATAGTTGTATTAGTCGCAACAAATGTTGTATATCTAAAAAAAAGAAAGAAAGAAAATGGAAAACATAATCCAGATATAAAGAGAAAGGAAAATGTATAAGCAGAATTTAGGACTGACCGTGACAGGGAGTTCAAAATGGTAAAAAGTAATACTGAAATAACAACGAAATAATAAACAAGACTCAAAAATATGCACAGCAGAAAATAGCCATGCACACATATTTCGCGTATGTCTAATAAAATAGAAATAAATGAAACTCTCAAGTTCACAGAACTGCGTTCACTAGTGTTTTGAAAGTAAGCACAAAATAGAGCATTGATTTAATAACAATGATTAATATCATTCTTTCTAGCCAGCAATTTAAGGGACGGGAGCAGCTGATTACTTCGACTCCAATTGAAGAGCAAAATTCAACTAGACGGTATTTGAACTCCGAATGTAAACGGTTAAAGAAACGTCTCTAATCGTATTTCTAACGCACTAATGTCTCTGCCAGACATCTGTCTTAACAATAAACTTTTTCTACTATGGGCACAAGGTATGAAATCTAAGGCGATGGGGTCAGTGCATCACATCCACCTCAGCGCTTAACTGGTACATTTTTCGTAGTCTTATTTTGTCAAAACTTTGTTCCATCGTGCTTCTTAGTTGACCATAATGGACTGATTAAATATATATATATATATATATATATATATATATATATATATATGTATATATATATATATACATATATATATATATACATATATATATATATACATATATATATATATATATATATATATATATATATATATATATATATATATATATATATATATATATATATATATATATATATATATATATATATATATATATATATATATATATATATATACATATATATATATATATATATATATATATATATATATATATATATATATAAGCAATGTTAATTCTCTAAATGAAGTATTAACAGTAACTGCACGATAAAGTGTAGTATATTGCCACTTAAGTGTGGCTGACCCCTAGGGGTGGATGTTACTGTTGCTTTTAGCCCCAGGAGGACATCTCCTCCAGCTGGCTTATCGACACACGACTGTGTCCTGTTTGCCAAGGGTAGTTATCCCTCTCACCAACATCTGCAGCACGAACGGATCCGGATTTCAGGGTTATTTCCCTTCGTCGGCGTCCGATAGCCGCTAGCCGCTGACCAAGGTCAGCGGCTATCGGACGCCGACGAAGGGAAATAACCCTGAAATCCGGATCCGTTCGTGCTGCAGATGTTGGTGAGAGGGATAACTACCCTTGGCAAACAGGACACAGTCGTGTGTCGATAAGCCAGCTGGAGGAGATGTCCTCCTGGGGCTAAAAGCAACAGTAACATCCACCCCTAGGGGTCAGCCACACTTAAGTGGCAATATACTACACTTTATATATATATATATATATATATATATATATACATATATATATATATATATATACATATACATATATATATATATATATATATATATATATATATATATATATATATATATGCATATATATATATATATACATACATACATATATATATATATATATATATATATATATATATATATATACATATATATATATATATACATATATATATATATATATATATATATATATATATATATATATATATATATATATATATATACATATATATATATACATATATATATACATATATATATATATATATATATATATATATATATATATATATACATACATATATATTTATATATATATATATATATATATATATATATATATATATATATATATATATATATACATATATATATATATATACATATATATATATATATATATATATATATATATATATATATATATATATATATATATATATATATATATATATATATATATATATATATATATATACATATATATATATATTTATTTATTTATTTATTTATTTATGTGTTTCAGCCAAGTGGCTGCGGTCTTGCTGGTGCACCACCGTGATTTTCACGTTCCTTGCATGGCTCTTCTCCCCCACCTGACATGGTCCAATCAAGAGTTTTGATGGCACATCTGGTGTATAAGAGAATTTGACACAGCTGCCCTAAACTGCGTCTCATTACGAGCCATTGGTTCGTCTGGTATCGTGGAGAGGAAAGCGTCAAGTTTTGTCTTAAAGACCTCCGCATCCATGTCTTGCATGTCTCTCAAATGTTTTGGCAAGGCATTGAAGAGCTGAGGTTCTCTGAAACCGAGGCTGCTGCAGTATCTCGTTCTTATGTGAGATGCAGTGGACGGTACCTTTGGCACCATGCAGTGGCGACCCGTGCGGGCATTCCTGTAGTACTTGATACCAAAGTTTGGCACCAGTCCTTCCAGTATTTTCCATATGTATATTATTACATATCTCTCCCGTCTGCGCTCCAGGGAGTAGAGACCTAGTGCCTTCAGTCGCTCCCTGTAGTTCATCTGTTGGACTGTGGCGATCTTTTTTGTATAGTGCCGCTGAATTGCCTCGAGTTCTGCTGCCCGCTTAACACTATGTGGTGACCACAACTGAGAACAATAGTCTAGGCGGCTCAGAACAAATGTATATATATATATATATATATATATATATATCTGAGGGGCAAACGATTTTAAGAAGTGTAAACAAAAACTGAATATGCCTGTCTTTTTGTTTGTTGTTTTTTTTTTGACTAACCAAGAAGATGGGAACATGACTTGAAGACGATACCGTGTTTCACAGTCACACCCAGCACTCACTGCTGCATATTTAAGAATACCAACGGTGCTATAATTAGCAACAAAATGGGTACCGACAGCAACACCATTACCAACAAGAACAGCTGTAACAACTGCAATAATGACGACCATAGCAGCAGCGGAAACAATAGCATTTCAAGCAACAAACCTCTCAGAATTTGCAGCAGAAGTCAAGAGGTCATGCCACCAGAGGCTACTACGCTACTACCAGTGTTACAGAATGTAACAGCACAAACAATATCCTTACCTCGACCGGCATAACCACCACTCCACTAATAAAGGCAGTGCCAACGACGAGAATAATAACAACAGCAGTAGCAGTGAAAAGAGTAAATTTTAAATTCTTTCTCTTTTTTAAAGATTAACAGCGTGACAGAATTTGATTCACTTGACGAAAAGCATCAATAATTAGAAGAGTCAAATAAAGTCATCAGCAGACTGCGATATGCAGAAGTTATGCTCAACATACTGCAATACCTTTTAGTTAAAATAGAAAGGAAAATAATTCTGTACAGATTTTTGTCTACCAAATAACATAAATTAGAGCGTATACCTTCGGATGAAGCTAACATCTGTTTAAAAATAACCTTTCGTCAGACATTAATTTTATGGGACACACCCATAAGTTTGATTATATTTGTGTTTTTTTCTAGTTGGAATCTCTCGCAGACAAGCAGTCCAACGTTTCACAAAAAGCTGAAAATTTTACCATTATACTTAATCTACCAGAATTACACTTGGGTATGAAATTGGTGGATTTGGAAGATGATTGCACGCTGCTAAAAATATAAAGATTACGGAGGGAAAATCAAGTTGGAATGCTGTTTAGAACTCTGATTTAAATAAAACCCGAGACATTGCCCAAATACCTCAGCATATTAGAGATACCAGGAGGACAGCAACTGCAGATGGTGGTAGAAGGTAAAAGGCATCGATGGTACGTCTGGGAAAACAGTAATCACTTCAAGGCTTTCTGCCTCGGCATCATCAGAAAATAACAAATGAATGAAAGCCTCTACAAGTGCCAATACTATTACATCAACAACAGCAACCAGAGCACGAACGGCTACAAGAACTGAAGAAACAGCATGCAACCACAGCAATATTTGAATGCAACACTCGATAAAAGATGGGAAGCAGCACATACAATAACAGCAACAAAAACGGAAGATACACTACTAACGAGAGCTATCACACCAGGCTACAGCAAAAGAAATAGCAACACCAACACAGCGACAAATATATCAACAGCAGAACGAAACTACAGCAGCTTCCTGCCTCACTCTACATAGACATGTGTTGTAGCAAAGGCTACGCGCGGAACTTAAATGGCGAAGAGTGACTAAGCAAGGGAGAGGAAAGGAAACAAAACACAAAAGTAAAATATGCCGGATTTGAATAACTAATGGAAATGTTCTTGAACAATACCGCTCCGTCAGCACCCCCTAAAACAGTTGCACCGGTATTGTCAACGGAATTATTTAAGTAACCATAACTACCTGTATGGTAACTGCCATCATTTGAAACACAAGGACGAACTAATGCATCTCCAACACCAACAAAAGAAGCATTATATACAATACTAACATTATATTAACTACTAGCATTCTCGACAGTAAAATGATTCAAAAAGCACAAATCAGAAGTAACATTGTAAAAAGTAAATGCTTCAACGGCGTAGGAGACTTCAGGGGAAACAAAACCAATAGAAAGTATTAAAAAAGTGCTCGTGAAAACATTTATATTTATCTCTCCATATGGATTAGTTGAGCAGGCTGTTTTCATCTTCTGCTTCTCTTCTAACATGAACTTACGCGGAATAGCTGCACGTGATTGCGAGATGAAGTGACTGTATTGTATTGTAAGGATGTAGATCTTGTAATAAAGACAACCTTCATGGACCTAGAACATTATTTGGGTCCTAGATGTGAGCAGCAGCAAAGGAGATACTGTCTAAGCCTCGTCGGGAATCACATTTGAATTCATGCTGGAATCCTCGTGGGTGAGTTTTTTTCTAAATTTTTCTTTCTTTTGCTGTTTCAATCTCTGAAATTCTAATGATTCTTTTACAGATGAATCCGGGTTTCCGTTGAAAAATTTTCACAACTTATTAACCGGGGAAAGGGCGTTCCGCAAAATTTTCTTATAAATATATTCTAATCAATTCTTTTTTCTCACGGTGGCCAGCACAGGTTTAGGTACAGGAGTGGTTTTTAAGAGAAAATGAGTCATTAAAATTCACTACGCACTTGCCTCATGCGTATATGAACTTAGCAATGGTAGTCCAACAGCAAGTCTTCATGTAAGGCGATAACTATTCCCCTTCAAAAGAGCAAAGAGTCTAAAAACAAGAAAACCTAAACACTAACAAGAACAACGACAATAACAGCCTCAAGACGACTAACATTAGGATGAACCCCGATAACTCCAGGAAATATATTATCAAAACCAACAACAATATTAAAATAATCAGTAGTTGCGGTAACGATAACAACAAAGGCGCCAACAGCAGCATCAACACCCGCGGCAACAGCAGTAAAAGCAGCAGCAGCAACAACAGCAGCAATGTAAACACAACAGCAGCAGTGGCCACTACCACCTTCGCATTGTCAAACAAGAACAAAGACAATAACAACGAAAACTACAGTAATATAATGTCTAATGACAGCATAAACAGCATTAACGACAACAAATCACTGATCAATGGATTTCGAATTCTCTGGAAGGTAAAGCGGACACTATTTAAAATCATAAAAACGATATTGTTCGCCCTGGAGTTATGTCTCTCTCAAGATAGGATATGTGATTTTAAAAATGTAGCATAATTTACGCGAGCATTAACTGCATAGAAAAAAAAGTCACAATATACTTTTCGTCGAAAAATCGAGGCAAGCAACATGAAACTGTCGTAGCTATTTACAACAGCATCAACGAACTCGTATGATGACTATATCAACCTATACTTTTCAGCATTTTGTGATGATACTCGTATCTATGGGGTGTCTTTATAAAATCAGGATCCCAAGTGTACTTCTCAGAGAGACCAGGCTAGATTAATAGTCATTTTAGAAGAGCAGCCCAAGATTTAGTTGCCCCAGAAACGTAACTGGTATTCCAGAATTCGGTTTCGGTGGCTGCGAGCAGATGCAGGTGGTCGAAGATGGCAGAAAACCTATGTGTTATATCGTTGACAAAACAGATTATCTCAAGACATCGTCCACTGACGGCTTTTGCCTTCTTGTTTCAGCGCACGCTACCTGACTCGAACAACGCATCCTACATGATTCTCTTTGAATAAATAGTGAAAGTTCATTCTCGCCGTTAGCACGACACTACTTCGCTAAACTGTTTTCGAGGAGCATTTTTCATGAGATAGCGGACTCTGAGATCTTGCTATTTATCTTGAGATGAGGTCACTATGTCACGCACATATGGTTGTGATGCATGTGCCTGATGGTTCGTTTATCAGACGGGTAGTCATGATGGGTATACTGGACTTCGTATATTTTACCCCAGTGTCACTTTGATGGCATGCACTACTCTCTCACTCACTCACTCACTAATAATAATAATAATAATAATAATAATAATAATAATAATAATAATAATAATAATAATAATAATAATAATAATAATAACCACAACAACAATAATAATAATAATAATAATAATAATAATAATAATAATAATAATAATAATAATAACAGTTCAAATCCAACCCCAAAAAACTCTACCAAGAACTGGGTAAAAATAAAATAGACATTACTTCAGCACCAACAGCAGAAGAACTAGAGAAATTCTGGAAACAAATATGGTCGGTGAAGCAACAACCCCAAAAAAGGACCATCAAAACAACGAACTTAGCACCTGAGCAACTCTGGGCCCCTATAACAACTGAAGAGGTCACCCAGACACTGCAAAGACTAAGCAACTGGAAAGCACCTGGACACGACAAGATCCCCAATTTCTGGTTAAAACACCTGCCAGCAATGCATAAAAAGCTGGCAGAAAACTTTAACAACATAATAGCAGATCCAGAAACAATGCCTGAATGGCTCACAAAAGGGAAAACCATCTTAATCCCCAAATCCACGGAAACGGAGAAACCACATAACTATAGACCTATAACCTGTCTCCCTACGATCTACAAAGCCTTTACTGCAATAATATCACAGAGAGTGAGTAAACACCTGGAAAATAACAACCTGTCTCCAGAAGAGCAGAAGGGATGCTGCAAGGGCTCATACGGCTGTAAAGATCAATTATTGATCAATAAAGCCATAACTGAAGACAGCCGCAGAAAGAAGAAAGGCCTCAGTATGGCCTGGGTGGACTACCAAAAGGATTTCGACAGTGTTCCCCACACGTGGATTCTGGAAACACTAGACATAAAGAAGGTGGCACCAATTATCATAAAATACATAGAGCACTCAATGAACAAATGGCAGACAGTGCTACAGCTCCAAACAAAAGAGGGACTTGTGAAAACGAAAGCCATCCCCATTAGAAGAGGAATATTCCAGGGAGACACGCTCTCTCCACTCCTGTTCTGCCTGGCACTCACACCTCTAACAGAATTGCTAAATAGAACTGGATGCGGTTACAAATGCTATGGAAAAACAGTCAGCCACCTTCTATATATGGATGACCTAAAATTATATGCAAAAAACGACAAAGAGCTAGAAACACTACTACAGACAGTACACCGCTTTACCAAGGAAATAGAAATGAAATTCGGATTAGAAAAATGTGCCAAAGCAACCCTGAAAAGAGGAAAATTAGTTAAAATTAGCAATATAACACTAGATAAAGCCAATGAAATAAGAGAACTAGACGAAAGCCAACCATATAAGTATTTAGGAGTCAATGAACTAGATAGGATACAACATACACAAATGAAAGAAAAAATAAAGAAAGAGTACTATAGACAAGTTAGATCAATACTAAAAACAGAGCTCAATGCTAAAAACAAGATAATGGGTATCAACACTTTAGCTGTCCCAGTTATAAGCTACAGCTACAACATCCTTAACTGGACACTAAACGAACTATGTAAAATAGACAGGAAAACAAGAAAAATAATGACAGGATATAGGATGCACCACCCAAAATCTGACATAGAAAGGCTATATATACAACGCACAGAAGGTGGCAGGGGTCTTATACAGCTAGAAAACTATTATAAAATAACCACCATAGGACTGCAAAAATACCTACTCCAGAAGCAAGGGAAACTAATACAAATAGCCACAAAACACGAGCAAAACAAAAAACTGTTTTCAGTATTTAAGGAAGCTGACAAATACAAACAAGAAATCAATCTACCTAACAAATACGAAGAAGAAGAAGAAACAACAAAAGCTATAAAACAAATGAAATCCAAACTAAAACTAGAACAGCAACGGACCATGATAAAACGATGGCAAGAAAAGCCCCTACATGGTAAATACTGGGCTAAACTAAATGCGAAAGAAATAGACAGAGAAAAATCCCAGCAATGGCTGAGAAGCTCAGGACTCAAAGCAGAGACTGAAGGATTTTTAATTGCTGCACAAGACCAAAGCCTCCCCACCAGAAATTACCAAAAACACATAATGAAAAGAAATATAACAAGTAACTGTAGAATATGTGGAGATCGACAAGAAACAATAAATCATATTATCTCTGGCTGCCCAGTCCTGGCTAAGAAGGAATATATTCACAGACACGACAGAGCTGGGACCTATATACACTGGAAGCTATGCCAACATTATGGAATAGCAACAGAAAAAAGATGGTATAAACACACGCCAGAAAAGGTCACAGAGAACGAGAAAGCAACCATACTCTGGGATATGCCAATACACACAGATAGAGAAATTAAGGCAAATAGACCAGATATAGTTGTCAAAGATCATGAAGGAAAAAAATGGCTTCTAATTGATGTTTCAATACCAGCAGATGACAACGTTTCTCTAAAAGAAATGGAAAAACTTTCAAAATACAAAGACCTGGAAATAGAGATAACTCGAATGTGGAATCTAAAAACAGAAACAATTCCTATCATAGTAGGTGCCTTAGGTATAATAAAAAAATATTCAGGCAAATACATAACAAAAACACCAGGACTTACAAATATATATAACATACAGAAAATTGCACTACTGGGTACTGCACACATTCTACGCAAAACACTTTCAATACAGTAAACATAAGAGCACCACAGCAAACCACATCACATACCCAAGGCGCACAGAGCTGCGCTCGGTAGTGAAGTGAAAGCACGTTATAAAAATAAAACTACTGAATAATAATAATAATAATAATAAAACAGAACTACATGATCTAAAAAATCAATTCATGATTGAATGGCTGAAAATTAAAGAAACTAGTATGAATGAACGCGACACTCTCCCCAAAATTCGCAATTCTAACCAAAACCTGAAAATAATTGGTAAAATCCGCCTTGCACTTAAGGATATAATTTCAGCTAATGATGTTGATATTACAGATCTCAACCACCTGTACTATGCATCCGCAAGAATCTCAACGATTCTATGTGGTGAAAATATTAGAAAAAGACAACACTCCCACAAAAAGCCTTCTTGGCAAGAACGCATTCAACACCAAATTAAGCTGCTTAGATCTGACATAGAATGTTTGAAAAACCTTAAATTTGACAAGAGTATCAAACCTACAAAACCCATAAACTAAAGAAAAAATATAATATGAAAACCATAGTTGACATTGATGCCACCATAGAAACCATCAAGCAAAAGGTATGTGCTAAAGCTGCCCGCATAGCAAGGTATGAAAAGCGTGTTAGATTCTTCCGAGATAATAACATGTTCAAAAATAACCCCAAAAATTTCTACAGGAAGATAGGGAAAACACCAGTAACAATAAAGTCTGTCCCATCAAAAGAAGAAGTGCAAGAATTTTGGAATAAAAGCTGGGCAGAAGATAAAACACACAATGAAAAGGCCCCTTGGATTGATAGAATATCTACAGACCTAGACTCCTTAGAGGAGCAAAAGTGGGAGGGGGTCAAGGTAGAAGATATAAGATCTGCTCTCAGGAGGTCAAGCAAATGGAAGTCTCCAGGAAAGGATAAAATTCCTAACTTCTGGTTGAATGCCTTCCCAGAAAGCCATGAACTGCTAACAAAACTTTACAACGATGTTTTGTAAAATCCTAGTTTGATGCCCTCTTGGCTAGTTAATGGTTTAACATTCCTGCTTCCAAAAAATGAGGAAACAAACGAACCAAAAAATTATCGCCCCATAACCTGCTTAACAACAATGTATAAGACGCTAACATCTGTCCTAACCGAGTACACCTATAGTTTTTTAATAGAAAGTAGCATATTCCCTAATGAGCAAAAGGGATGTAAACGTGGATCTTATGGTTGTAAAGATCAGCTACTCATCAATAAGATGATCTTAGAAGATTGTCACAAGCGACACAAAAACTTGTCAATAGCCTGGATAGACTATAAAAAGGCCTTTGATAGCCTACCGCATAGCTGGATTAGGAAATGTCTGGAAATGTATAAAATAGCTCCTACTCTGCGAAACTTTTTATCTGTAAGTATGAGATCATGGAGAACCACACTGATGTTGAACAATGACAATGAATCTCTAAATGCTGGAGATGTAAGAATTTCATGTGGCATTTTCCAGGGTGACTCACTATCACCACTCCTCTTCTGTCTAGCCCTAATACCGCTCTCAAAATTGCTCAATGATGCACAGTATGGTTATAAAATATTTGATAAAAATATAAATCATCTCATTTACATGGATGATTTAAAGCTCTTTGCAAAAAATGACCAACAACTCAAAGGCCTACTAGCGATTGTTAAACAATTCAGTGATGACATCAGGATGCAATTTGGCCTTGATAAATGTGCAAAAGCTACCTTTATCAAAGGAAAAATGACAAATACATCTTATGTGAACCTTGACCAGCAAAATGTCATAAAAGAGTTAGAACCAGCGGAGAGCTACAAATACCTAGGGGTAATTGAAG
>NC_142929.1:173253671-173286171 GCF_046866305.1 Octopus bimaculoides
GGAGCGGTGAGGTACATAATGGCTGATTAGCATAAAATCCTAGAAGAAATCTTCTTCTAAAAAGACTAAACCAAACTAATCTGTGTTTTTGAAGTATAACCGATTAGTGGTACAATTAAAATTTGGAAATCGTTCAAGAAATTCTCCATGTGTGTTCCCCAGCTTAAACATATGAAAATCATGCAAATGCTCCCGAATTTCTTGGACCAGACATATTCACACATCCACACACACAGACATAACACACACACACACACACACACACACACACACACACACACACACATAAATGGAATGCACAAACATATATATAGAAGATTGAAGTATGAACACTTGAATACTGAAGTGTAAAAAAAAGGTCTGAAGTAGAGACCTGTATATTAACCTGAAACGCATATCCAATGCAAGAGTACAAGTTATTCATGAACACAAACATGCACATATGTACCACTAACCACTTCAGACAACTACTAACCCCCAACAGCTATCTTAACTGAAGCAAAAGAGTCTTCGTTAGTGGCCAGCTTGAATTTTCCAAAGAGAAAAACTTGAATAAATCCTAAAAATAACACATACATACATACACACACTTATATATGTATATAAGTGTGTATATACGTGTGTATATGTGTGTGTGAGTACGTGCAACGGTGTTTGCACCAAAATATATGTGTGTTTGCATGTAATTGCGAATGAATCTGTAGAAATACCGACAAAATATATACCTTGTTGAGTGTACGCGCAAGCAAGTTTGAAGTCTTACAGGATGGTACGTATATATATATATATATATATATATATATATATATATATATATATATATATATATATATATATATATATATATATATATATATATATGGGAGAATATACAAATAATAACAACAGACGAGTACAGGTGGTGTAAATAACAAAAGTATATATTAGTATGACGCTCGGGAATACGGAAAGTCTTTGACGTTTCGAGCTACGCTCTTCAACAGAAAGAATACGGAGACAAGGAGAAAAACACGGAGAAAAAAAATTGAATAGTGTTCAGTCAACGGTCAATCATAATATATATATATATATATATTTATATATATATATATATATATATATATCTGAGTACCATGCATATGAAACGTGTGAAAATCGTAATTTCAATTTCAATTTATTATGGATGCATGAATTTAGCTGACAGCTGTACATGCTTTAAATAAAAGCTTATATGGATAGTAAGATAGGATAGTTCGTCAGCAAAATGTTCTGTACGTGGAAGTAGTTGACTTCGAATGGCTGCCTGTAGCTGCAGAAGATTCAATGCATAATTGAAGTAACATCATCGCAGAGCTAGTCGCTTTTTCCATGCTGTTATCTGAGGTGGTGAAAAAGAAAACAAGTAACTATGACGTTTAGGAAAATCATCCATCACAATAGTTATTAGTACATTATGCCTGGTGTAATGTCTCTGCTATTATGAACAGCAAAAAACAGGTAAAACTATAAATTATTTTTTAATACAATATCAGTCTAAATAACTGGCCCTTGTAGATTCATAAAGGCGAACATAATAAGTGTAGAATTTAATTATTTGAGCTAAACGGATGACGCAAATCTTCACTGGCGCCAGTTGGGAAGCATGCACAATTACACATTCGCGCTTACAACGCTGACACGGCAACAGCTTTTCTTTCAGAGAAGTTTTGAAAAATCAACTGTTCTAGTTTTAATTATCCTTATCGTTTGTTTTTTTACTTTTTGCTTTTCATTTCGAGTTTCTTGCAGTTTGTTTCGAACGTATAAGATCGAGAAGTATTGATGAATGCTGGTTTCTTGATTTTCGTAATTCCATCTGGGTTAAGGTATTCAGGAAGTGTTACAGTGTCTTTATAGCAGGTAGGTCACATGTTATTAATGTAGACGTTCCATCTGCAATTTGTATTTTTAAAAATTAGATTTAGAATACACGATCAATGAGAACACCTCATGAATCAGAACACAAACAGCACTACATCGAGCCACAAACCAACACTAATTTAATTTATAAATATATAAGTTGAAACCTCTACATCAATAACACACTGTAATCATGTATAACTACAAATCCACTACTAACACCAAATACGATTTAATAATTTGTTTGAGTACATGAAAGTGTGAATTCCATGCCTCCAGATGATATATTAGCTATAAATGTGCGATACTCTCCCCTTCGGGGAATCAAGTACTTACAAAATGAAGCAGTAACAATGTTCGAAACGATTCAAAACTGGACAGGAAGACATTAGTGAACGTGTGTACTCTACAAAATTTCAAACAAAAATAGCAGATTATATAATCATGAAAGAAAATCCGATAGCACAATGCAATTCCGAACCGAAACCAATAAATTACACTGAATTTATGTGAAAATTAAATATAAAGAAAAACGCCAAGTTAACTTATAAATCTAATGACCTGAAATTCGAAACTCAAGTTTACTCTGTTTCTATTATTAGAGAATTTAAACAAAAATTAGCAGCTAAACGATTGCTATGTATGACCTAGTACTCGATGAAGAGAATTAAATTTCGTTGTAAGAAGTTTTCAGTAGTTTTAAGAGTTAATAATGGATGGTGTGCGTACTTTTGTATGTTTAACACATAACATAGAACTTAATAATATTTCTGACTATGAGTATGGAGTGGCACGCCCAGTGACACAAATACCGCAATCAAACAACAGAAAAATGGCTGTATAAAATGTACTTCTATATATTTATATGTAATCATACGTATAGTTCACTGTAAATATATATATGTATGAGTGTGTATGTATATATATATATATATATATATATATATATATATATATATATATATATATATATATATATATATATATATATATATATATGTATACGGTTGCTTAACAAGACAGATGTGTTGTGTTACCCATGTCTATAAGTTTTGCTCTAAAAGAACTTTTCAAACGAAGTGTTCGTTTTAAGAGCTCTTATAAATCAAAAACGAGGAAATGCTATAAATCACATTAACTTTAATGTAATGTATAATATTCATCTTGACGTATGGCCATGTCGATCATGAGTCCTGTAAATGAGAAAGGCTTCTAATTTATATATTACTTTTCAAAAGAGCAATACAAATTATGTCTGCAGGAACATTCATACGTATATCTGCATATACACATACGTGTGTATGTGTGTGCATGTGTATGTGTGTGTGTGTGTGTGTGTGTGTGTGTGTGTGTGTGTGTGTGTGTGTGTGTGAGTGTTTGCGCACGCGTAACTTTGAGCGGTGTTTGTGTAAATATTCGTACGTTGGTTAAGGTCGGATGAATGTGAGAAGAGAGTTCTATATACGTTATAAAGTATATGGGTTATTTCATTGAAACTTAAAAAAAGTTTCTCCTCAAGTCTAGTTTCACGCCACTATAATTTTCAGGCGAAAACAGTTACAACTCGGAGTTGGTGCTGTAGTCATATCCTTTGCTGTGTATGAGAGTGGGTGTGTGTTTGCGTATATGGAGCTCGGTGTTTAGTTATTGGTTGACGTCTCTCTAACCTTTTCATTGATTGTTTATGTTCTTTTTCATAATATAGTGTTTGTATTTCTCGCAGTTGGACATGGGTAGTTTAGTTATTATTTTTAAATCATTTTTAGGTGATTTGGTGATACGTTATATTTATGTGTAAGTGTGAGTGTGTGTATATGTATGTATATGTGTGTATGTCTTATATGTGTGTGTGCATATGAGCATGGGAAAGGTTGCGTATTAATTGTTTACTTGTAAAAGTAATTAAGAGCATATCTCGCAACTATTTCCTACTGAACTGTATTTTTAACGTTGAGGGATTTGGAAAAAATGCTTTTTGAGTAAATTATATCGGTTCTTTACTGGAATTTTCTTTCTCTTGTTTTGAAAAATATATCTTTTGTATATGTTTGTGTGTGTGAGAGAGTATGTGTATTTGTCTAGAATTTATGCTTTGCGAAGTGTTCAAGTATATGAGCACGCCTTAGGGATTGTAGTCAGCTGACTTTAATATCCTATGTGTAAATCTGGAATGAAAATTTGTTATTTTGCCATTTTATATTTGCAGTAATCTTGTTTTCCTTTCACTCGCAGAGTGACTGCACATGGACGTTGCGTTCCTTTTGTTTATGGTGTATGTGTATGATTGGTGTACCTGTTTAAAGATTCCACCAGTGGCGCCGATATAATTTGTTTCAATTTACACGTAAACGTCTGATTGTATAATACACGTCTACTTTCTTGTTAGGGCACTTAAAAAATCAAACTTAAAAAGTTACAAATTACGTTCATATGACTTATTTTTTCTCCTCCTCCTCCTCCTCCTCCTCCTCCTCCTCCTCCTACTACTACTACTACTACTACTACTACTACTACTACTACTACTACTACTACTACTGCTACTACGTCTTCTTCTTCTTCTTCTTCTTCTTCTTCTTCTTCTTCTTCTTCTTCTTCTTCTTCTTCTTCTTCTATAGTCACACGCTCAATGAATACCTAAATTCAGTTCGAATGTAAAACTGGTTTAAATATGCATTCTATAAATAAGGAATTCTTTAACTTAAAATGCGACTGGGCAATAATTAGGGCTGGGCGTTGAATTAAGCAGGATAGTAGACAAAAAATCTAGGTAAACAGCTGGGGTATTTAAGAAAGTGATATAGATTATTAAACAGTCGACTGTTTGTTGAAAACAATTATATGTAATATATGTACGTGGCCAGTTTAATATATGTGTACACGTGTGTGCGGGCGTGTGCACGCGTGTGCGTTCGTGTGTGTATGTGTGTGTCTGTCTGTGTGTTTGTGTCTGTGTAAGTATTGATTTAAGTATTTATGTATATATATGAATACCTAAAAATTATATAAACGCTTAAAAATATACATATTGAAACTATAGAATTCTCAGAAAATGTCGAAGAGTAAATCAAAATAGATTTCTCAGAAACCGATTCGAAATAAATCCGATTAATGCGGTGAAAGTAATATAAATTTTAATGAAGCTCAATGAATTTAAAATGAAATTGCGTGAATTGAAATGAAATATTAAAGAAAGGAAACCAATAGCGAAAATGCCAGTAAAGGAGAAACATGATTCTGTAAGAAGAGATCAAATAAATTACGCATATATGTATACATACATATATATATATATATATATATATATATATATATATATATATATATATATATATATATATATACATAGTTGAAATTTACAGAAAAACAAAAGACGAAGACAGGTGTATGAACAGCAATCAGGTGTATTAGTTTGACGGTAAAGTGAGAAAGTGATTTACTTTTCGAGCCTACGTTCTTCAGCAGAAAGGAATAAGAGAAAATAAACAGAGAGAGAATAAAAAATAACTTGTGGATTTAGCTGTCAAGCATGTATGTGTGTATGTATGTATCTCTCTCTCTCTCTCTCTCTCTCTCACACACACACACACACACACTCTCTCTCTCTCTCTCTCTCTCTGTATATATATGCAAATATGCATATATATATATATATATATATATATATATATATATATATATATATATATGACAGATGGAGGTGGATATAGCACAGAAGTAAGTCTTCTGTGAAATGTCTTAGACTTATTTCTGTGCTATTTGCACCTCCATCTTTTATATATGAAAATTTGATTTGTATAGATCTCTAAGCTTTTTCAACCTATATATATATATATATATATATGCATATAAAGAGGGAGAGAGGGAGTGAGGGAGTGTAAGAGTGAGTAGATAGATAAATAGATAGATAGGTACATAGATATCTTTTTATTATAGCCACACAGGGCTAAATACAGAAAATGGACAAATTACAAAGTAGAGCTTTTGGGGGGGGGGTGATTTGGATCAAAAGGGATCGCGGGGGAAAAAAAAAAAAAAAAAAACGTGGGGGGAGGGGGCGATCAATAGGGATCGTGTATCACAGTCGATGTAAAAAAACGGGGAACAGATTAGGTTTATCCGTGGAGAGAAAAGCCTACGGAAAAGACCACGGTCACCTCAGGCTTTTTTATTTAAAGGTACATGAAAGTAAGTACCTTCTCTCTTTTGTCTCTTTTTGTTACAAGTCTATGCTTAAAATGGTGTCGTCTTTCATTCTTACCATTCTTGCCACATTTACCCATTTTTTATTGAAACTTTCATTCGACAACACCTTCCTCTCTATCCTCATCCTCCTTTTCAAGTGGTACTTGAAAAAGTTGACGAGGGATTGACCAGAGAGGAAAGTGTTTGTTTGTAGACCTTTCAAACGCGTCCACCACACGCATTCTTTTGCCATAGCTATCAGTGTTACAAAAACCGTTTTTCCTTCCCGTTTAAAGGAAGGTGGCGGAACAATATTCACGATAGACTCGGCTGATAAGTGGGCTCGTCCCACACGCGACAACAGCCGTTCGACGAAGGTCCACAGCTCTGAAATATCTGGACACTGCACGAGTGCGTGCAGAACGGTTTCGTCGCTCTGACCGCATCTCGGGCAGGTCGGTCCGGTGGTTTTCGAACCGTGTCTGTAGATCTTCTCTCGAACTGGTAGTGCGTCTCGATAGCATTGCCAAGCCAGGGATCTCTGGAAATTATCCATAGGCCCCGGCCCAAACGTCGTCTTGAAAAGGCGGGTTAAGAATTTCTCGTCGACACCCAGGTTTGCCCCGAGAGTGTCGTCAGACCTCCCCTCCACTAGTCCTCTATAGAACGCATTGGTCGTTTGGAAGTTGCACAAGTTTGATCCCGGACGGCAGAGCTGTTGTAGAGCTTGGCGACACTCGCGGTGCCATTCGCCCAGTTTCGGTCTCTTCCTGATCCATGTTTGCAGTTCGGTGAGTGAGACGAGCTGCGGGAAGGCGTGCCTCACAAACGGCGCCCACACCTGTTCACCGTCGTCAATGAAGTTCCAGAGATGCCGCAGTCTCAGCGCATGTCTGCGCATCATTAACCACGGCATCCCCAGTCCTCCACGTAACGGTTGTTGACAGCAAATGGATCGCCTCACCATCGGAACGCCACCCTTCCACAGAAAGCGGAAAAGTATGCGTTCTAGTTTCGTGATGGTGGCATCGGGACAAGGCACGACGGTCAGGCGGTAATCGATGACTGATGCGATATACACATTAGCCACCTCCGCCCGGCCTTTTAGAGATAACTTTCTCTCAGCCCATGTTTGGCTGAGTTTGATCACTCTACTGGTGATCTCGTCCCAGTTCTTATCCATTTGGAGGTCCGGACTGAACCAGACCCCGAGCAGTTTAACCGGTCCGTCCGTCCAGCGTCCCACTACGGAGTCACTGTTGGACGGTATGGGCTTGCTTCTCCAGGTGCCGAGTAACAAACCCACTGACTTTTCCGGGTTAATTTTTGCTCCTGTCACCGTTTCGTATTCTTTAAGTGTCTCGCCTAGCATCTCGACGTGCTTTTCACTCGACACTATGACGGTGACATCGTCCGCATATGCAGACACGCTCGTCCCGCAACCCAGCTCTCGTGGGATACCCCTCAGTGTCGCCAGCTTCCGCAGTAGTGGTTCGATCGTCAATACATACAGAAGCGCCGACAAGGGACATCCCTGACGGACCGAACGCGTGATGTCGAACGGTTTTGACAGGTGACCGTTTACCCGTATTACCGATCGGATGCCGCTATACAAGGCAGCGATCCAACCGCGGAAGACGGGACCAAAGCCAGCTGCCCTGAGGACGGCCGCTAGGTATCGATGGTCGACCCTATCGAAGGCTTTAGATTGATCTAAATTGATCAGCGCCCCACCCATGCCAGGATCCTTAACTGCCCTGTCCATGATGTAGCGCATGAGGTGGAGGTTGTCATGGATACTTCTGCCCGGCACGGCGCATGTTTGCGCCCTGTCGACCAGTTTATCGATGACAAGCGCCAACCTCTCGGCTATTACTTTGGCCAAAATTTTCAAATCTGCGTTGAGCAGAGTGATGGGCCTGAAATTATCTATAAAATTCCCCTTGTTTGGGTCTTTCTTCAGCAATGTCACTGCACCTCGGCTCACGAAACCGGGAATTCTCCCGTTTTGTTGCCAGTTGCAATAGACTGATGCCAAGAGGTCGCCAAACAAGTCTGGCATTTGACAATACAGCTCGTAGGGTAGACCATCCAATCCAGGTGACTTATCCCTCGCGCAGCCCGCCATAGCATCCCTTACTTCAGCAGCTGTGATGGGACCCTCACAACACTCTGCCTCTCCCGCCGAGAGCCGCGGCAGGCCGGTCAGGTAGGCAGTGAAGTCTATCCTGCGTTCCGACTCACCGCTCGCACCGAACAGTCGAGCAAAGTGCTGTTGAAAGGCCCCACACATCCTTTCGGGTTCGAGCAGACTACATCCCTGTTCATCGATTAGAGACCGAATGGTGGCTCTGTTACCGCGTTGCGCCTCCGCCACCCGGGCTTCTCGCGCAGCTTCGATCCCTTCGTTCCTTAAGGCACGCATTTTAGCTCTGACGACGCAACCTTCGTGTTTGGCGTTGAGGTGTTGGTCGAGGGCCATCCTCGTAGCCAAAACGTTGGTTGCGCTGCCAGTTGTAAGTGCCTCTTCTAGTTTCTTAACTAAGTCTCCCTCTACTCTATTTCGATCTATCGCTAGTTCTTTACTAAACCTAATAGATTCCGATTTGATTGCCATTTTCAGGGCAAACCACCAGCGGTTGTTAACGATGGCTCCTGTTAACGCCCTCTTAATTAATTCGCTAATCCGGTTCCTGTAAACCTGCCGCGCTAAGAGCGAAGCGTTCAGTTTCCAGTAACCGGGACCCTGCCTATGTGTCTTATCTAAGTCGAGCGTACACGTCACAAACTTGTGATCTGTGTAGCTGACTATTTTAAATTGTGGACATCCTACACTATCTCTATCCGCTGTCCTACATAGAACTCTATCTAGATACGATCTCGACGATCCGACGCGGTTTGTCCAAGTCCACGTTGGCACGTTCGGATGGTCGAGTCGGAACCTGTCAGACAAATGGAAACGTCTGAGCAGGTCTTTGAGGCACTTACATCCCCTTCTACTCCTATCCACTCCCACATAGTCTATATGCGTGTCCAAGGTAGCGTTCCAGTCCCCTACTAACAGTAAAGGTCGTGACGTTCCCAGGAAAACCTCTAGACGTCTAAGGAAATCCGCCCGACCCGTTAAGGACGGTGCATACACTGCCACCAGACGGAAAGCACACCCGTTTGTGCCATCGACGTCCAAGACAACCAGCCTACCCTCCGGGTCTAGGAATATTGGCCTTACTTTTAGGTTCAGACACTTCCGAAAAAGCACCGCGGTACCACCACCACCCATGTTTGGTAGACAGGGAGAAAAATAAATGTCGAAATGTCCACCAAACATGGACTTGAGGGCCCGCGGGTTACTGAGTCTGGTTTCACTGATAGCCATGATTTCTATGTTCTGTGACTTGATGTCATTTAGAAGGTAACCTTGCTTCCAAGCTGACGCCAAGCCACGTACATTTACACAACCTAATTTAAGCATAGTTGAAGTCGAAATTTGTGTTTCATACACGACAGTAAAAGAGACAAGAGAGAAGGTTACTTACTCGTTTCGAAAGTTTTAGCTTCCTCTTCTTTTGAAGTATCTTGGATGAGGTTTTTGAAGAGTTTCTTTGATAAATATTTTTGGAACCCCCCAACCGCATTTGGAAAGAGGGTTTTGAGTGTGTGGTGCTGCGTTTGTGTGATGTGAACTATTTTGATGTGTTTCGGTGGTGTAGTGCGTGGATGATTGTTGAGCT
The DNA here is from genome assembly GCF_046866305.1 of Octopus bimaculoides. Lineage (NCBI taxonomy): Eukaryota > Metazoa > Mollusca > Cephalopoda > Octopoda > Octopodidae > Octopus > Octopus bimaculoides. The sequence continues at coordinate 173,263,463 of NC_142929.1, forward strand.
TATAATTTTCTTCAGAAATGTTTGTTTGCGATATGATGTAGTCCATTAATTTTGTGTTTGTTGTGTCTATCGCTGATAGCATTGTGTGTGTTTTTGTGATGTTGGTGCTGGTTTGTTTGTGCAAGGGGCTTTCAGCGGTTACATATTTCCCTGCTTTGCATGCATTTAATTTTGGGGTTGTTTTTGATCTTTTTCTTTTACTTCCTGTGGCTATTTGCCATTCTGTAGAACTTTCATCGTTAGACGAAATGTCTGACGAATCAGAAGGGGGTAAAGGCAAAGCATTTGGTTCTATTTGTGTGTTTGTCGATGGTGTTGTGGTGTGTGGTGTGTGTGGTGTGTGTGTTGTTGGGGAATTGGGAGTAGTATTGGTCTTTTCTTCGTTCTCAGTGGTTGTCTTCTTGGTTGTTGTTCTTGGTGTTGGTGTTGGTCTGTCTTTAGTTGTTGGTGGTGGTGTTGTTTCTGTTTTTGACTCAGGTGGTGGTGTTGTTTGGTTGGGTTGGTTTGTTCGTTGTTGCCGTTCTTTCGTTTTCGCATATAGCTGCTTGATCAATTGTGCATACGGTGGTGTGGGTAATAATGCTGGTGTTTTGGGTTTTTGGTTTTCCCGTGGCTGTTGTTGTTGTTGTTGCTGTTGTTTCGCGGCAGAATTGCAGTCCTTTTGGAAGTGAGCTTCACTGCCACATATGTAACAGCGTGGTCGTCTGCCTTCCACCACTACATACAGCCTTTGCGTTGATGGTAACTTTATGTAGGTGGGTATTTTATTTAGTGACTCCTGGGTAATATGGAGAAGGATCTCCATTTTTTTACCCACCCACTGTTGCTTTTCAGAAACATTAATTTGCAATATATCAACTTCCTCCATATCGACACATACGGCTGATGTTATCCATAGTGTGTCTACCGTGGGAGGAATATTTTTTATGATAACCCTTGTTACCCTCTGACCAAGGTAACTCGGTATCATTGTTAACTCTTCTGTCTTAAGAGTTAGCGTTGAGAATCGTTTCGCTAACTCTTCACTTTGAAAAATAACTTGCACATGGGCAAATTTATGCCACCAAGTTACATAATCCTTATATTGCCATACAGATCTCAAGCATTTCTCGATCTTTTCCGTGCTTGCTTTTTCTGGTTTTTTTGTTTTTGAGTTTAAAATTTTATAAATAATGGTCTTTTTGTTTGTGTCTTCTAAAATGTCTTGTGGTATGTTGATCCGCACCTCGTCATTTTCTTTCGTAAGTAAAGCCTTTGTATCTTTTATCTGCTGTGCAGTAAAAGATACTACCGTCGTTTTTTCCCTTATCGCCTCGGCGAAGTTTGTTTTGATCTTGTTATTGTTGTTGGTGGTGGTGGTGCTGGTGTTGATGGCAGAGGTGACTGTTGCTGTATTAGCGTTGTTGTTGGCGGTTGTGATGCTGACAGGTGTTGTTGTTGTGGCAGATGGGTGACCTTCTTCTTGTGTACTCCTCTGACCTTCATATGAGTTACGAAGTGGCGGGAAATTTTTTTCATAATTTTCTTCGGCGTTCAGGCGTATTTGAGCAAATTGTTTGGCCATCATGCTCTTCTCTTTCTCTCCTTCCGTTGTCTGTGGTGAAAGGAACAAAAGAGGAGTGGAGTTGTTGTTGTTCTTTTTGTTATTGTTGTTCTTGGTGGTAGTGGTGGCTGCGATGTCGGTGGCAGTAGTGGTTTTGGTTTTGTTGTCGTTGGTGGCGGTCGTAATGGTGGTAGTGGAGGTGGTGAAGGCAGTAGTAGTAAACGCAGCATTCCTGGTCTCTACGTCTTGTGTTCGTTCATGCGGAACGACTTGTTGGTCAGTCTCCTTGCCTGCTGTTAGAGGCAAATCGACCACGTGCGAAGGCCTAGCCATATTTCTTTTACGAAATATGGCAAATAAGCCGGAGAAAAATCAAAAACTTTTGGAAATAAACTCCAGAAGGAGCCACTTCCTATTACAAAAACCCAATAGGGTCGAAGTGTATAGACTTATACACCTCTTCCACAAAAATATTTTAAAACTGCAAAAGTTTTGACATATAAAAGGCCAACTTACTTGCGAGCCGATGTGACTAGCATCCGTCCAGATCAGACATAGATAGATAGACAGATTGATTGATTGATTGATTGATTGATTGTTTGATTGATTGACTGATTGATTGGTTGATTGATATGCAATCACCTGCTGGAAAAAAGCACTCAACGCTAAATTGAAAGAGTGAAGGTGTATGTACAACGAAAATAATCATAGAAAGATATCTATAGAGAATAGAAACAAGGGGGCCTAAATTTTGGGGTTATGCCACTAATCAAAGAAAAATTAAAGATTTAAGAATGGAGTAGACAATTGAAAAAGATAATACCAGATTATTTACTTCTGTTTACAATGCAGGTATAGCAGGAAAATGTATTTGGGGAACACAATAGTAGAACCGCTACTAAAATATATAGTGCGTGGTAGAGAGAGAGTAACTGGAGAGAAAATTATGGAAGAGAGCGGGAACGAGAGAGGAAAAAATTTGTAGAAGAGAGAAGAGCCTATAATTATCGGTAGATGCATTTATAGCATCATCAAATGTTGAACGAGATGACAAAGTAATAAATGATCATCTAATGAACCTCATTTGTTTACAGCTGTTTCTGGTATAAGATGTTGAGGACTCGTAGTTCAGTGCCTGAATAGCACCTTATTGCTGCATCGGAGCCTCGAGTGCGAAGTGCAATGTATTTGAGAAAGAATTATATTTGCGCATATTTAGAGAAAGGCATTATCAATGAGAACGTCAATACAGATGTATATAACAAAAGTGTACGTCCAAAATGTAATTAGATATATTAATAAAAAATATGTGAATATATGCGTACGCACGAACTTCGGTCATTAGTCTCACAATACATAAGCGAAAATTATATTTACATACGAATGGGTAACCAAAAGAAACCGAAACTTTGCAATGTTGTTTTATTTTCTTAGTTTTGACATGTTTACACTTTTATCGCCTTCAAAGAATTCTCCATTTAAAGCAATGCATCGGTCCAAACGCGTTTTCCGTTGTTCGAAGCAGTGCCGGAATTTTTGCGAAGTGTATCCTTTTAACGCCTCCATCGTTATTTCTTTCACCTCTTCCACATCTGCAAATTCTGTAGCACCAGCTTTAATCACCCGTGATGACCTTCAAAAGAGGGCCCGGCTCAACTTCCAGCTGTTCTTTCAGTTCAATACACGCATTCAGTTGTGACTGCTTTTGACCTTCCGTGATCAAGTGAGGTACACATTTTTCTGCAACTCTTTTCATTCGCAATTCCTCGCTTAACATTCGTTGGCAGGAGCTCGAGGGCACACCAATCATATCAACAACTGGTCAGTGACAGTCCTCAAAGATCATTTCATGAATTTTCAAGATGTTTTCGTTCGTTCGGGCGGTCGACGGTCGCCCTGAACGAGGTTGGTCTTCAAGCAACAAGTGACCTTTCCTAAAGCGTGAAAAAACACGTAAACTTCTTTTTTGCTCATGGCAGCGTCCTTGTAAACTGCTTGAAGCATGACAACTGTTTCGGCTGCCGCTTTTCGCAGCAGAAAATAGAATTTCACGGAAGCACGTTGTTCCTTCGTTTCAGAATAATTGAGAAGCATTGTAAAACAAAGACGCACCAGGTGGTAGTACTACAGACTTTACTACACAGTAGCGGTGGGAAGACTGATGCCTGAGAGTTGCATCAAGAGATTTCTAGCGCAGGAAGCCCGAACTACAACGGGATTGTCCCATAGAGAATATATGTTTCGCATTATCCTTAACCTAAACAAGAGAAACAACAAAACTTGAGTAGCAACTCACATAAGCTCATCCCTGAAAATCTTTTACATTTTTCTTTACTTTACGATATTGAGTAATTTTTCGCTTAATCACATTTCCACTCATTTCATAGATTTCATTCATCCTTTATTATCCACTTTAGAAACACGCATACATATGTGTAAGTATATTATGTCTGTGTGCTTGTGTGAGTGTGTGTGAGTGTGTGTGTGTGGGTTGTTGTTGTTGTTACATTTTTACTATTTTCTGTTTATAATAATATCTTTCTCCTAATTTCACGGATAATTTAATTCTGTCTTCGCAAAATATCTATTCTATCCTCTCTCATAACATCGACGTATCTCTCTAGCAATATATATATATATATATATATATATATATATATATAGTTGTGTGTGTATGTGTGTGCGTATGTGTGCGTATATATATATATATACGTGTGTATGTGTATATACTTATATATGTGTGTGAGTTTGCGTTTGTGTGTATACCTGTATATATGTGTGTGCGTGTTTGTGTATACAGACACACGTATATCTGTATTACATTATAATAATATATTTATAAGTATCTCTCTCTGTATACGTGTACAAGTTATAGATGCATGCGTATAAATGATCGATGACTTTACTTTGAAGAAATATGTTATGTACATGTACATCTTCCTATTTTATTCATCTGTCGACTTTGTTTACCACAAACGCAGAGAGAAGTACAAACACACTCACAAATATATTGTGTGTCTCTTTTTATGTGTGTGTCAGTGCGTATACCGGTAACTATATACGTATATATAATTGTTATGCATATGTGAGTTCTGAAGGCCGGTTTCTACATATATGTTTATGTATGTGTCGGAAATATTCATACGAAGATGATTGTACTTATGTCTGTGTGGAAGCGTTTGTTCTTGTATATAAAAGGAAGTCCGCAGTATATATCAAAAGCAACGTAATGTGTCTGTTTCTATTGCATAATATTTTATTATTCATTTCTTCCGTATGATGTTTTATTTTAAAATTCACTTTGTATATTTTTCAACGTATCACCAATGTTTCAATGTCTTATCCACTTATCTTCAGCATAAACGTTCACAAAAAAAAGAGAAAAGAAAACTCCTTTTTGTTCTAAGGATATTAGTCTCTAGGTCTTCACTGATCGAACAGAGTTATCAACAAAAGCGTTCCAGTCGTATCCGCCCTAACTTTTTAGAGATACATGGAACTATATTATCAAACGTGTACTTTTCATTTTAAAAGAGTGTAATTTGAGGCTGATGTCGTTCAGTCTGCTAATTCCAGTAAATTGAGTGGTCATGAATGCCTCCATCATCAGAAAAATATTTCATTAAAGCGTGTACATTGTATGTGCTACACTGTTTTTATAGAGTGAGTGTTCATATTTTACTTTCATTGATAGAATATAATTGTGGATTAAATTCCATTAGTCGGCGTATTTCAATGTATATTAGGAGATTCATTTGAAGTGTATATGTGTGCGTAATTATTAGATTCCATACGGAAAACTATGTTTCATTTTGGATTATTAATGAAAATTCCAGTGTTTCGGTTTTTCTATAGATAGGGATATTGTATATCATCGGGAAATCACTAACTTTTGTTTTTCTAGTGGAATAAAATATGGAAACGATCCTCACTTCAAGGAAACGTTTTCATACATTCCTTTTTGCCAATCAGAGACAGCAATATCATATTGCTGCAAAAGCAACTTCTATCAATATCGGACCATATAAGGATACTTGATGAATTTAACAAAACAACCTCAGAAAGAATTTTCAATTTCAGTCACTACCTTCCTACGCCACACAATAAAATACTGCTCCCATATGAATGTCCGTATTTCCGAATGCTCAAAAAAGCATTTAAATGAAAGCCATTCGTCAGATGGTCAAAGAATCACCCAATAACAATATAAACGAGAGCAGTCAGAGAGCGCAAACCTCTGCCAATGCAACACTAACGTCCTCCTAACAATTATCCAGAGAGGATTTTTAAAATGAGAATATCTGAAATAAACTGGACTGCTTTCAAAAACGAGAATGCTAAAAATGAACCTGACCGCTCTCAAAAATTAAGCAAAAAGCAAAAGAGAAAAAAATAATCCAGAATCTCTGTCCGATACGGGATCGATCCCAAAACCTAATCAGTTCGTGCCAGTCACGAGGCCAAACATCCCTAAAAGTTTCCTCCGAATCCATCCAGCGGGTTTTGAGATATTATGTCAACAGACAAATAAACAAACAAACAAATACGACTGAAAACAATACCTCCGCCTTCGCTACAGCGGAGGTAATAATATGATATATATATATATATATATATATATATATATATATATATATATATATATATATATATATATATATATATATATATATATAAGATATATTATATTTCTGCCTGTTTGTTTGTGTGTTCTAATGGTTTCTACACATTTGTACTAGATATTTGAATACCATCTCGAGCCAAGACCACTCGAAATACAAGGCGTACATGCTCACATGAACTCCACTTATGCAGTTACTAACCAGCGTACCGAACATTCTTCGAATATTTTTCCTACCAACATATTTTCTGCAGTTGTCATGTAACAGATGTCCAGAGTAACATCATCTGTGTCAATTTCTCCAGTATAAGAGCTCCTGTGGAGGTAACCTACAGTGCATCCTCAACTCTTCTTCAAATTATACTATATATTGTGGTATGCAAATATTTATCATTGTTTTTGTGACTGTTCTGCTTCAAACAATGTAAAAAGAAACGAATTTAAACATAATGCAGATACATTACTGTTTAATCTTTATATCTCATTTCAAGTAAGTTAATAATGTTTTAAAGTCTCTGAAAGTGAGTTTAAAACTCAACATATCCATACATCTTCAATAGGTGTAGCTGTTTGGTAATAAGTTTGCTTCCCAGCCACATGGTTCCAGGTTCAGTCCCACTTCGTAGCACCTTATGCAACAGTCTCTGCTATAGCTTCGAACCATTCAAATCCCTGTGTGTAGATTTACTAGACGGAAACTGAAGGAAGTCCGTCGTGTGTATGTATTATGTGTGTGCGTGTGTGCGTGCGTGTGTGCGTGCGTACACACGTGTGAGCGGGCATTCGTGTTATGGTGTTGTGCTGTCTGGCACCACCGTTTGGCAACTGGCGTTGGTTTCTTTAACACCCCGTGACTTAGCGGTTCGGTAAAAAAGAGACAGATAGAATAGGTACCAGGCTTACGAGAACAAAGAAAGAAGTACTGAGGTTAATCTAAGACTAAAACTTTCAAGGTTTTCTTCGACTAAAACTTCCCAGCATGACTCTAGTCCATTGACCGAAACAAGTAAGACATAAAAGGTTAAACTATATGCCATACCATCTTATAATTTATAGTGTGAAGAGAACTATGAGGTGCACCATTGTGTAATACATACCCCATTCTTTTACATACACCCAGAAAATAGTTGTCACAGATTAAAAACTAGAATAAATTTGTGCCCATTAATTATTGAAAACAAATTTAACTGATTTTCTTTATCTTTTCCATTTTAAAAAAATTAGCAGAATACTGTTTTCCTTTAGACAGTTATTTTTGCACTTAGTTTGCAGCTCACAGCATTTCATTTCAATGTGTGATATGCTGGATGGGCTATTGTTGTTGTTGGCACTCCGTCGCTTACGACGTCGAGGGTTCCAGTTGATCCGATCAACGGAACAGCCTGTTCGTGAAATTAACGTGCAAGCGGCTGAGCACTCAACAGACACGTGTACCCTTAACGTAGTTCTCGGGGATATTCAGCGTGACACACTGTGACAAGCCTGACCCTTTGAATTACAGGCACAACAGAAACAGGAAGTAAGAGTGAGAGAAAGTTGTGGTGAAAGAGTACAGCAGGGTTCGCCACCATCCTCTGCCGGAGCCTCGTGGAACTTTAGGTGTTTTCGCTCAATAAACACTCACAACGCCCGGTCTTGGAATCGAAAACGTGATCCTATGACCGCGAGTCCGCTGCCCTAACCACTGGGCCATTGCACCTCCACGGATGAGCTATAGATTATATGAAAAAGGAAATCTGTTACATAAAAAAATGCAATTAAAATAGAACATTCAAACAAATAGTTACATAGCAACTCAGTTTCATTCTGAGATTGGCGGCTATAAATACGGAAAATTACATTTCAATATAAGCTACTTTTACTTTCATATATTGATATTTTATTAACATTGGGTCAAATGTTTTTTTCCGTTGTTATAAGGGAATGAGACGGGGTGGTACCAGTCGAACAAAGGTCTGCGATTCTTTTAATTGTATTATTTTTTTTGTACCGTTTAAGTTAGACATTGTTTGTTCCTGCAAGATTTCATATTGAATACGTATGCATGATGCTAGTGTTTGTGTTTCTCAATAGACACAAAAAAATTCATTATGCTATGTCAAATTGTGTGATGCAATATTATCATTTTCTTGATGGAATATTCATACGTGTCATTGACTAGTACTAAGGTGACCGTTGTAACAATTCATGTATTGAAATTTACCTTTGAAAGCCGTCAAAAAAATTATTCGTCGCGAGCAGCACGATTTCTGCTACGAAATTTCTGTATTTATGTATGCGGGCAAGTATACACACACACAAACACAACTATATATATATATATATATATATATATATATATATATATATATATATATATATATATATATATATATATATATATATATATATATATATATATAACCATGCATATATGTGTGTGTGCGTGTGTTTGTATGTATATATAAGCATATATGTATCTATGTATATGTGTATGAATATATATATATATATATATGTGTGTGTGTCATAAACGTAGACACACACATACATACATGCCTGCATGCATACATATTACATACATACATATACATGCATACGTAATTATGAGATGATTATGCATACTTACTTACGTATGTACGTATGTAGGCATAATCATTCCATAATTTTTTTTTTAATAGATGAATGTCTATAAAACATATGCTCAGTTAACCTATATCGGAACTATAAATGGAATAAATAAAAACTCTGTTTGATCACATAAAAGTGTGTGCGTATATGTATGTATCTATAAACGGATGTATGTATACATGTATATACCGATGAAATATGTATGTACGTATCTGTCTGTGTGTATGTATGTATGTATGTATGTATGTATGTATCTGTGTGTGCGTATGTATGTATGTATGTATGTATGTGTGTATGTGACGTCTACATCTTTTCATATTTGTATTTAATTCTATCAGCCTATTACAATAGCTATTGTTGATAAGAATTTGGTTTAATCTCAGTAGCTCATGATAAAGGGCATCTTCAGTACTAGAAACATTAAACGCTCGTCTAAACAGCTTTTCTTATCATTTATTTTATTTTATTTTATTTTATTCTATTTTAGTTTAGTTTAGTTTAAACCGCTGGATCTTGATAACTCTCAGCACATTGACTTTATTAAATCATTTATTTCCGTCTTTTTGTGAATAGAAAAATGTTACTTCCAACATCAATATCAAGGAAGGGGCGTTCACTGTTATGAAGTGATAAGAATATATTGTATCGCAATACGAAATAATTTTTCCGAAGCCCCTTTAAAAGGTTTTCAATTCCTGTTTGATCTTTTGTAAGAAAAATAGTATCAATCGCATCGCAATATTATATATAAAATGTCTGCGATTGCGTCCACGCGATACACACACATACACACAAACACACACACATACATAAATACACAAACGCACACACACACACACACATAAACACACAAATGCACACTCATAAATACACAAACGGACACACATACATAAATACACAAACATAAATACACGCATACATACACAAACGCATACACATCCACAAATGCACACACGTACATGCATACACAATCGTACACACACACATACACATTCACGGGTGCACTCATATAATACGTATGTGTACATATGCTTACGTATACACTCTCAAATACATAGATATATGTGGTAAATATTCCAGATTTTCTTTATGCTGTGTTTGAAACCCATTCTTCCCGTTTAACATTAACTCTCATGGATATAAAGTCACAGTACCGACAACTTTGCCGTTATTGTACACTCGCGATTGTAATATATGTAGATTATTTGAATTAAATTTGTTCTACCAAGTTAATGTGAAACATTACTCTGCATGTGTGTGTGTGTGTGTGTGTGTGTGTGTGTGTGTGTGCGTACTTGCGTTTGTGCGTGTTTGCGTATGTGTAGGTTTGTGCCTGTGTGTGTGTGTACATAGTATTTGATGGTACAATGATAATGATTATTTGGCTTTGTTACAAATTTGGATGGACTGCATTTTCGACTCTTCGAACGTACAACTTTTGGCTTTTGCTATATGTTCATGAAAATACTTAGCTGGAGATTACACGTAATGTCACGAGTTACTGCAAATAGTAATCACAACTTTGAAGGCCTGAATGTCTTTGTTAAAATCTATGGTCGTTCAAGACAAAACAACACCAAAAATTACACAAACAAGCAAGGAAACCTCCCTTATGTTATAAATTAACTGTGTTTCACATACACAGTTGCTGGACCTTCCAGAAAACGAAAATAAACTTACCCCATACCGGATCTTACCGTTTTAAGACAAGATGAACACACTCCATCATGTAGTCTTATATGACTTATACTTTCATCAACATTTTATCTGGGCCTGCAAGTCTTGACTACATTTAATTATAGGCATTCTCATCGGGAATGATATAGAGTTAAAAATGGATAAGATGTCAATTCACACTATAGTACTTTTTTGAGTGCTACTTGGGTAATATTATCCTGAATATATATATAAGAAAATGGGATAGTCATAAATTGAATCTCTTTCATTATCGGTTTGCTTCATGAAGGCTGAATTGATCAATGCGTATAACTAATACAAGTTTATTACATTGGCACTAAATCTTAACAGTAGAATGAATTATTTTTTCCGTAATTTTTTTGCTCATATTTTTATAATTTTTTATTTTAGTTCTGAGGACATGAGAGAAATATTTACATAGATGTGACGGTAGTCTATACCAAGTTTTTGTCCTCACTCAGTAGAATTCATCTCACCTAGTCTCTTTTCAGCTTCACAATGCTTTCGCTGTAAATTATAGCAGGGAATTATATAATCTAGTAGTGGACTCTCACCCATTGAAATTTAAGTAACATACTTATGAGCACAAGTGGTTTCAGATTATAAGGTTCGAATCACTAACTCCGTCATGTTTTCTGATCATTGATCCGGCCATTCTAGAAATCATGTGACATTCAACAACTTGTCGATGATATTAACAACCACCGTTTATAAACATGTTTAGCTAACATTTTCAGTAAACTATTGCATATGTTTGCTTTACTGAAATATTTTTTCAACAATGATTTCTGATCAATTGTTATTTATTTACATTTTTCTGCTTCGAATTGTGAGCGATCTTTAATTAATAAACAAAACCTGAGACGTTTACATAAAACTCAATCACGAAGACACATCGTCGAAATAAAATTATATTTTATAAACGGAAATTGAAACACCAACACGATACAAGATTCAATTAAAAATAAAAGCTTCTCCGAAATTTAATTTTGAGTCGATAAAAACAATTTCGATTTTTATGTTTAACTGAATTTTATTTTATTTCAGGCTTCAATTTTAGGTAACAACTTCATTCGCCCTACCGACTTCTGTTACTGCGAATATCATTGTTTTATCAATATGACATTTCTAAATCGAGATTTGTCCTCCTTAAAATGCAACATCCCTATAGTTGAGAGAGATTGCGTTGGTCTGTTACAACATTCCAACCATTGATATTTTAAAGATTAATGAAATTCCAGATGCTCATGGCTCCTGAAAGCGCTTTAATCTCGAGAGTGATTTGAAACGACTTCGGAGTAAAGAACAGAATTGTTAAGCTTGTCATGTTCAACGTCGGTATGAATCGTGTTGCAATTATTTCTGAGAATACGTATAAATATGCCTGTAAAAATGTGTACGTACGTGCATGTGTGCATACGCTTGCACACACACACACACACACACACACATATATATATATATATATATATATATATATATATATATATATATATATATATATATATATATATATATATATATATATGTATATGTGTGTATGAATATGTGTAAGTTAGTGTACCACGGGATGCTGCAGATATTTACCTTGAGATTAAACTACTGTAGAAGATATAGAAGACATGTTAAACGTAGCTGTCAATCTTCTTTAAAATAACATCGTACCGTTTTTAAAAAAAATGATATTCTAGAGAATGTGATCCTATAGAGACACTCTCTCTGCCAAAAATATAGTTGAAATAATTTTCATTATAGGTCTGTAGGATGAGAACTGATCTGATGCAAAGCAACAACAGAAGCCTTTGTTGTATTGCACACACAATTGTATTTACTTAAGGATACATCGGCACAAATATCAACAAATATGTTCTGAGACGTATATAGTTGATTAATCGAACTCGCAGAACCTCCAGAGATTCATTGGTAGGGTTTTCAGAGAGCATATAGAGGTAAGAAACTGTATATTATAAAGATATTGGTTCGACGTTCTACTGCTCTACAATTTCACTACGCTCAATAAATATAATACAGCATCCTTACAAAGAGTAAATATTTCTGGAGAATGGTATGCTCAGTGCATCTACCTTTGTGAATAACTGGCAATTATTTTATTGAGCAAGCAAGAGGTGCTGTAATTTTGACTTCAACTGATGTAAACTCAGCCACATAAACCTAGATGAGTTTGACTTAAATAGCATAATGTATCGACTACGATGTTTTATCGCTTCTTATTATCTCACACTGTACATATGTAAAGTATTGTCGAGACGCTGAGATTTGTGGCTACGAATAAGCTTTGGCCTTATCATTAGGTTACCAAGAATTCTTACATCTCGAAAGAGTAGGTGGAGTTTATGTATATTATATCCTTGTCATATCTGATTAGACACTCTAATTTTGAATGGAACCACACGTATATCTGTAAGTCAGAATTAATTATTGTAGGTGATTTCTTACTGCATTTTATCTGCTGTCAGCCTTAATTATGGCTTAAAATTTTAAATGGAAGCCTTTCCCTGCCTATCAGAAATAATTATGATGGGCGGAGTATAACTATGTTATAATACTTCTGCCAGCGGTAAATATATCGAAAACGGTTATGGGTGGAGCTTATCATAGTTTTATTGATATGAAAATGGAACCGTGGAAAGATGGGAGAAGTGCCAATTTTTGGTATGAGGTAAAATAGCCGTATGAATAATGTAGGGAATTGATATACTATGAATTGCGAGTTCGTATATAGCTACAGATTTTATAGATTTTTAGACCCTGTTCTCGATTTGTCAAGCCATTTGTAATACGGTGAAAATATAACTTTGAAATACAAAAGATAACCAATCTCTTGTATATTAAATGTGGTGAGAGTGATTTTGTGATCGTCTTTGATTTATGTAAATAATTCCACATATTTCTTCCGTTTCTGTTTTCAAACAATTCTTGTCAGCTGAAAACAAATCAAGGTATTTGCCACAGTTTAATGTAATTAATAATTATATATATATATGCATATATATATATATATATATATATATATATATATATATATATATATATATATATATATATATGATGACTGGCAGCCATGCCAACGTCTCCTTCATTGGACCCTGAACTCCGCTTGCGAAGACCTGTTGGGGCAAGTGAAAGCGAAATCGTGATGGCACCTGTACCAGTGGAACGCTAAGAGCACCGCCTGAGCGTGATCAATGCCAGAGCAGCTATTTAGCTTCCGTGCCAGTGACACGTAAATAGCACCATTTGAGCGTGATTGTTACCAGCGTCGCCTTCCCGCTACTTGTGCAGGTAGCACGTGAAAATACATTCCCACGAGATCGTTGCCAGTGCCGCTGGACTGGCTCCTGTGCACGTGGCACGTAAAATACACCATTTTGAGCGTTGCCGTTGCCACTACCGCCTGACTAGCCTTCGTGTCGGTGGCACGTAAAAGCACTCACAACACCCTCGGAGTGGTTGGCGTTAGGAAGGGCATCCAGCCGTAGAAACTCTGCCAAATCAGATTAGAGCGTAGTGTTACCATCTGGCTCACCAGTCCTCAGTCAAATCGTCCATCCCATGCTAGCATAGAAAGCGGACGTATGTATATATATTCTTTGTATTATTACATTATTGAACGCACACGTCCTTTTTTGCAAGTAAGTCTACTATTATTCTGACGTGACTATCTTTCTATCTATCTATCTATCTATCTGTCTATCTATCTATCTATCTATCTATCTATCTTTCTATCTATTTATCTATCTGTCTTCCTCCATCTTTCTATCTATACCTCTGTCCTGGCCTCTACTTCACTGCTATACCCTTCTGTCCCTTCCTCCTTGTTCCACTTCCTCCCTCCACCATCCTCTCTATCTATTTATCTATCTGTCTTCCTCTATCTTCCTATCTACCCCTCTGTTCTGGCCTCTACTTCACTGCTTCTGTCCCTTCTTCCTTGTTCCACTTCCTCCCTCCACCATCCTCTCTGCTCTCGTGTGACCTGTGGTCAACTTTCTTTTCACTCCAGCCGCTGTGAAGGCAAGACGAACTACTAGCGTTCTACCTCAGATTTGCGTTTGGCCGTACGGCTTTTGAATGTTGTTTTCACTGTCCATTTTTTCCTGTCTTGGTTTGCGTTTGCCACCTTGGAATCCTCTGTGTAGTGGGTTGATCCACTACTCAGGAAGAGACTATTCTAGAGTACGTTCTGTCTTGTCTTCGAAACGTCTAGATAGAATAGAGACAGCTGATGAAGGGATATTCCAAGTGGCTTTCCGTTTTCCTATGTGGTCGTTCCGTTGTCTGTAGTTTATTGTTCTAACGTCCTGTACCCTGATATGCATGTATATACACATGTAGATGTAAGTATGTACATATATGTGTGTATACATGTATATATATTCTTTGTATTATTATATATATATATATATATATATATATATATATACATATATATATATAAAGGGAGAGAAAGAGGAAGAGAGAGAGAGATGTTCATACTTATGTAACTAGTAAAGTATATCAAATATATTTTCCAATATACAAACAATATCTGAGATAGAACTCAATACGCAGGTTATTCATATGTATGTATATTTGTATATGTGTGTGTGTATGTAAATATGTATGTATATATTTTACACACACACACAAACGAGCGTTCTGGTTAATTCGATCAACGGAACAGCCTGCTCTCGAAATTAACATGCAAGTTGCTGAGCAAACTGAAATAGTTCTCTAAGAGATTTAACATAACATAGCGAATGTGATAAGGCTGGCCCTTTTGAATTACAAGTACAACTTATTTTTGCATGCTGGGTGTACTGGAGCAACGTGAAATGAAGCGTCTTGCTGAAGGACACAAAGTACCTCCGAGAATGGAACTCACGACCTTACAATCGTGAGCCGAGTACAGTTACCACCATCCCATATTATACATATAAATATACAGAGCTAGGAGAAAATTTTCCAAACAACTTTTTAAATGAAAGTTTTCTTTAATACCATGTTGGTCCATTTTTGGCACCAATCTCAGTTTTAATACGACGCGAAACTGACTCAACAGGTTCTGAACGATTCTTAAGGGAAGTGTGAACCATCTTCAAATAAAAGATGCTTAAACTCTTTCAGTGATAATGGTGGAGTTAAGCGCCTCTTCATAGGTTGATTCAAGATGCGCCAATAAATGTTAAAACATATTGAGATCTGATGAGTTGCGGCGGGGTGGTGGCATCCAAATGGTCTGCTTAATGTTTGCTCTCTTTGTGTGAATCAGCACATTATCTTTCTGGACGATTGTGCTACCTTCAAGAAATAATGTTTATATCATAGGATGAACATTAGCCAAAGAACTCAGATACTGCTTGGCGTTAATTCTGCTATGTAGTGCAACTAGAGAACAGAGAAAATTCCTCGACATGGTTGCTCACATCATCACAGTCACCTCCATATTTTACAACAGACGCCAAATAGTCAGGGTTGCAGATTTCGCCGTAAGTTTCGTAAAAGGGTCATTGGTGATACTTCAGACGAAACGACATTGTTCTGTTTAGCCATTGGTTACTTTGGATAGGCTAGACGCTCATTAAATTTGATGATGGTCAAGAGACATTTAGCATTTGTAGCCGATCATGATATGCCGCTTTATGGAGCTCACGACAAATGGGTTTGGGTGACACACAGTTGGAAAGTTGGTGGTTTAGTTCTAATATCACTTTACTGTCGTAATTCGATAGTTTTGGAACGCAATAGGTGTCACTCTTCTGCGCTCTCTCTCTCTCTCTCTCTCTCTCTCTCTCTCTCTCTCTCACTCTCTCTCCCCCCCTCTCTCTCTGCAAGCTTTGCCTTCAGCATTAAACTTGTTAGAGTTACTTTTTTTCCCTTGGTCTTCGAACTAATCATTTGTCTGCTTTGAAAATCAGATAGTCAGGCATTCTAACTCATTTAAATACATATATCTGAATAAAGGAAAGGTAGAGAATTATATCATGAAGTAAAAGGTATACTTATGCATCTGAACCCGTACATACGGATTGGAGCAGTTTTAGATCTGTCACGTAGCCAATAGGGAAAGAAAGAAAAACAGGTGAATCAAAACTGATGTTTCCATTATTTGATTCAACCGTTGATTCAACATTTGTACAATGTATGTATGTATATATATATATATATATATATATATATATATGAAAAAAACAACAAATGGATGTATTAGTTTAACGCTCGGGAATAGAGAAAGTCTTTGACGTTTCGAGCTACGCTCTTCGACTGAAAGGAACACAGAAAGAAATAAAGAGAGAAACAAGGAGAAAAAAAATAAATGTAGTGGTCAGCGATCTATCTATCTATCTATCTATCTATCTATCTATCTATCTATCTATCTATATACATACATATCAAACACATATGCACACGCACACACACGCACGCAACTCATATACATATATTGTACAAAATGAGGTAAGAATATCATGAAATAGCTCCAACTGTGTGACTGAAATACCATATAGACATAGGTATGGTAATATAATTAAGTATTTTATACGTGAATTCAGATTCTACCATGCTGAAGTGCACTATACGTCAAGCGTATTATAAGTGAGTCCCGTGTCTAGCCATTACTGGGATTGACGCAATCACAGTTGATGCTCACCAGATAGACTACGTTTTGTTTGGTAGAAAATTTGATCTGGCATTCACTAGAACATCTAGCACATTTGGCTCCTTTAACTGGAAATATTCGGACCAGGTCTCTAGTTTCTACCTGACATTATTCCCACCGACCTTAGAGATAATTACAGAACACTTCCTCCAGATACCAGAAAATTAACCAAAAGTATGAATGCAATTGCATCAAAAACGAAATTCTGTACACATACGTAGAAAGCTAATTTCCTGTTGATTTCGGTGTTTATATTTATACATATAGTAAACGTATTCAAATATAGAGATTTCTTCTATTAGTTGATACTTTTTGATAATGGTTCATCTAATCCTTACAACCATATAATTGAATACTAGAGAGAAGATCGCTGTAAAGTAAAAACAATATTTTGCAAAACAATAAAAATCAATTGATAATATATTGTGTTCAGTAACTAATTATCCTATTCTTTGATTTACTATCGTCAGCATTTTCTGAAGTAAGAGAACAGATTTTGGTTTTTGCCTATAAATGACACTAGTATTACACAAAATAGTAGAAACTTCATTTCGAATTCTTTCGCATATTTTAATCAAGTATCAATAATTTTCTAAATAATAAAAACTTAAAAACAAGTAAATGAAATTGCAGTAGTCCAATACACCCATAACAATTGTTAATCCATGTGGTGCGTTGAAGATAAATAGATCAAAATATTTACAGTGATTTATCATGTCCTTGAAGGTAATGCTTGCTGGTCAAAATGTATACAATAAAGATGTTATGGGAACACGTGTCGATATACGTACATACATACGTATATATACATAAATGCTTGCATGCATGCGTAGAGAGAGAGAAACAAAGAGATAGATAGATAGATAGATAGATAGATAGATAGATAGATAGATAGATAGATAGATAAATAGATAGATAGATAGATAGATAGATAAATAGACAGATAGATAGATACACTTTAATTATTATCCTCAAACCACATAGACAGATGTTAAGTCTTTCGTCTCGTCAGACTTATCTGTGGAGACAGAGTTGGAAAATCTGGCTTTGTGGTATATATATAAGACAATAAACATAAGAAATCCTTACTCTATATTACTGAGGTGTTACTTATCGAGGATTACTGCACTCTGGTATTTGAAATTTGTCTATGTATACATAAATACATGTATGCATACATACATACATACATACATACATACATACATCTACACATGTATATATATATATATATATATATATATATATATATATATATATATATATATATATATATATACATACACACACACACACACACACACACACACACACACACACACACACACACACACACACACACACACACATATATATATATATATATATATATATATATATATATATATATATATATATATATATATATATATATATATATATATATAAATATACATATACACACATATGACAAAAGTAAATAGCCACACTTATAATCGTTAAAATTAAAATCTAAATTATACATTCAAATTATTTATTAATTGTTATAATGTGAATATTTGATATTTAATAGAAATGCCCTTTGCTCTTTTCAGTGCAAGGACCCTACTAGGTATGCTACAGATCAGATGACGAATATTCTCTTGTGGAATTTCTTGTCAAGTTTCATACAGTGATCCCAAAAGACTTGGCTTTGACGATACTTTTTACATACATTGCTATGAGACATATAGATGTTCTAAAAGAACACAATAAAACTAATGGCGATATGATAGATGTAAAAAAAAAAAAGGCAATCTACGACAGAATAAAGGCAAAACTACAGGAGAACGATAGTGACATCATTTGCAAGCTTAAACAGGTTTACCGGTGGAAGCTGAAGCAAGAAACGTAAAATGTGAACAAAATTCTAAAATACATCAGAACAAATAACATCACGGAAACAAATAATTTGATCAAGGCAACAAGTATTGTTGTAGCAGAAAATGTGGGTGTCGATGTCAAGAAAAGGAAACATAATGAGAAAATTAAAAGGTTTTGCAGTGACATCTGGGGCAAAGACAAGGAGCACAAAAAGGATGCTGAATGGTTGCAAGAACTGAAACAAACAGTAGTCTGTCCACAACAGGCAGAATTAGTTATTTCAGTTAGGGAAGTGAAGGAAATCAACAAAAAATGAGCAACTGGAAGGCCCCGGAACCAGATGCAGTTCAAGGCTACTAGATCAAAAAAGATTTGGTGAATGTCATGCACGAATAGCTGTGCAACTCAACACCTTGTTAAATGCCGACCAAGTAACACCAGAGAAATTGACATTGGGTAAGACAGTACTGTGCTTGAAAAACATCGAAAAAAGCTATACGCCGATATCCTGTTTGCCATTTATGTGGAAGTTGTTGACTAGAATACTCGCAGAGTCAATGTACGAACATCTGGAAAAAAATGAAGTCCTGCCATATGAGCAGAAGGGTTGCAAGCGTAAGTGCAGAGGTTCCAAGGATCAACTCCTGATAGACAAAACTGTACTTAGAGACTGCAAGAGGAGGAAAAGTAACTTAGCCATGTCATGGATCGACTATCGTAGGGGGTACGATATGATCCCACATTTTTGGATTATAGAATGTATGAACCTATTTGATATTGCATCAAATGTGGAACGATTGTTTGGAAAAAGTATGGCGAATTGGATGACGAACTTGACAGCATACGGAAGAAGTTTAGGGACAGTAAAAATTAGGATAGGCATCTTTCAAAGGGACTGGCTGTTCCCATTGATCTTTGTACTGTGCTTGGTACCACTAACACTGATTCTGAGGAAAGCAAAAGCTGGGTACGTATTCAAAAACTGCCAACAAAAAGTCAGCCATTTGTTATTCATGGATGACCTCAAACTTCATGGTAAAAATGAAGCCCAAGTCAGTTCTCTCGTTGATACGGGGTATACCTTCAGTGCTGATATCAGAATTGAGTTCGCACTGAGAAAGTGTGGTGTGTTAGCCTTGAAGAAAGGCAAAATTGAATGTATGGACGGGCTAACGATACCGTCGGGGGAGGTTATGAAGCAGATAGAAGAGACGGACTATAAGTACTTAGAGATTTTGGAAATAGATAAATTGATGGAGAACGAAATGACAGAAAAATTTAAGATGGAGTACTTGCGCAGACTGAGACTGATCCTTAAGTCGAAATTAAATGGACGGAATAAGATTGAAGCTATCAACACCTGGGCGCTTTCACAGTTTAGATAAGGAGCAGGGGTAATCACATGGACAGTAGACAACTAAACAGCTTAGATTGAAAGACAAGGAAGTTGCTAACTAGATATGGGACATTCCACCCAAAAAGTGACACAGAGAGATTGTACGTACCAAGAAAAAGAGATGAATGAGGACTTATTGGATGCGAACACAGCATCAGAGCAGCAGAAAACATAGCAATGTATGTAAAAAATGCCACAGAACCGCTATTATAATGTCTGGCTTTGTAGGAAGAAAGATTGCAAAGATAAAGCACTGTACAAGAAATTAAAAACGAATGAAACTGAAAATGGGTGGATAAAGAAAAGAATGCATTGTCAATTTCATAGGGATGTTGAAGATAAGCCAGACAGAGAAAAATTGGCTGTGGATGACTAAAAGTGATTTAAAACCGGAAACGGAGGCTCTAATCTGCGCTGCCCGAGAGCAAGCACTAAGAACAAACTACATAAAATACAGAATAGACAACACAGCAGAAAGTTATAAGTGCAGAATCTGTGGACAAAACGGTGAAACCGTATGACAATATAGCTAGGCTTGCTCATTGGACTCTTTCCAACAAGTATGGACTTGACAGAGAAAAAAATTGGTACGACCACAAACCCAAGGCATCGTCGAAAATAAAAATGCAAAGATCCTATGGGTACGCTATAAGGCAGAAAGACAGGTTAGCTTGGGAAGTTAAGTAGTTGTGGTCGATGAAAAAGTTAGCAGTAGTACCAACAATTGTCGGAGCCCTAGGAAGAGTGAGCAAAAATCTCGAGAAGTACGTGGAACAAATAGGGGCTGCAACAAGGGTGGAGCACTTGCAGAAAACAGCACTGCTTTGAACCGTTCGAATACTCCGTAAGGTGCTAGAAAAGTAAGAGGTGTTACCTTAATTCACTGGTAGTGAACAGCTGACATTGTAGTACATCTCCAGCTTTAGTAGCTGTTGCAAAGCTAATAATAATAATAATAATAATAATAATAATAATAATAATAATAATAATAATAATATTGATAATAATAATAATAATAATAATAACAATAATAATAATAATAATAATAATAATAATAATACTGGTCTTACATGTTGGCACAAGTCCAGCAATTTCAGGGAAGATTGAAAGTGACTGGAATTGAAACTCGCATTGTCGACGGCAGAGAAGTTCAATCCTGTATTTTTCAGGAATCATGAGAAAGATTTCAGAACCGTTGTCACCAAACTTCAGGATAAAATACCTGCCAATTTAATGATAGTGCTACTACTGCTATTGCTGTTGCTGCTGCTACTGCTACTACTACTACTACTACTACTACTACTACTACTACTACTACTACTGCTGCTGCTGTTGCTGCCGCTAGGGCTGGTTCTGCTACTACTAGCGCTGATACTGATACTATGACTACTAATACGAAGACTGCTGGGACTTCTGCGGCTGCTTTTACTACTACTACTACTACTACTACTACTACTACTACTACTACTACTACTACTATTGTTGCATACCCCAAAGACACGCGCACGCGCATAATCATATATAATCATAAATGCCTAAAAGTGCTCGTGTTTCACCATAGCGAGTGGCGGGGTTAATTATAAAAGAAAAGAAGAAAAAGAGAGAAATATTTTTCAAAAAACTGATTCAATTTAAAATTAATTTTTGATTTAATAAAAATTATTACAAAATTGCTTCTAATGTTTTATTACTTGCAAAGTTTATTTTTTCAAATTTATGTCAAACATATGTGCACAACATGTCATACACATTTACCTACCCTTTCTTATATTAAATGTATGTGTTTGAGCTTACGTTTGTGCGTGCCGATCCGTGCGTTCCGGCGTTTCTGGTTAAATCCCTTTGAAATCAATATGTATATTCAAATACATATACACTTCAGTGGGAAGTTATATTGAAATTCAGATGTTTCTCTCGTTATTTCTCTCCCCACTCTCTCCCCTTCCCTTTTTCTCTCTCCCTCCTCCTCCTCCTCTCACTCCCCCCCTCTCTCTCTCTCTCTCTCTGTCTCTCTCTCGGTATTTTTATTCTTGTGTGCGCGGGTTTGTGTGTACATTTTCTCATTCTGTATGAATACAGTGAAACCTTGAATTATATGATATATATATATGTGTGTGTGTGTGTGTGTGTGTGCGTGAATATACACACATATGTGTATAAGTGCATGCATGCATGTATGTCTCTGTGTGTATATGTGTATATACACACATACACACACACTCATATATATAATTATATACATATAAACACACACACACACACATATGTAGCTATATATATATATGTGTGTGTGTGTGTGTGTGTGTGTGTGTGTGTATGCATGGATATGCGTATATATATA